>NW_028315467.1:0-35000 GCF_046866305.1 Octopus bimaculoides
TCAGAAGAATTTTTATTCATTAAGATAGAAGAAATACACATAATTATACATATATATATATATATATCATCATCATCATCATCATCGTTTAACGTCCGCTTTCCATGCTAGCATGGGTTGGACGATTTGACTGAGGACTGGTGAAACCGGATGGCAACACCAGGCTCCAGTCTGATTTGGCAGTGTTTCTACAGCTGGATGCCCTTCCTAACGCCAACCACTCAGAGAGTGTAGTGGGTGCTTTTACGTGTCACCCGCACGAAAACGGCCACGCTCGAAATGGTGTCTTTTATGTGCCACCCGCACAAGCCATTCCAGGGGCACTGGCAACGATCTCGCTCAAAAATCCTACGGGGGCCAGTCAGGCGGTACTGGCAACGGCCACACTCAAAATGGTGCATCTCATGTGCCACCCGCACAAGAACCAGTCCAGGGGCACTGGCAACGATCTTACTTGGCTTGCCGGGTCTTCTCACGCACAGCACATTTCCAAAGGTCTCGGTCAGTAGTCATCGCCTCGGTGAGGCCCAATGTACGAAGGTCTTGCCTCACCACCTCAGCCCAAGTCTTCCTGGGCCTACCTCTTCCACGGGTTCCCTCAACTGTTAGGGTGTAGCACTTTTTCACGCAGCTATCCTCATCCATTCTCACCACATGTCCATACCAGCGCAATCGTCTCTCTTGCACGCCACAACTGATGCTTCTAATGTTCAGCTTTTCTCTCAAGATACTTACACTCTGACGGGTATTCACATTGACATTACACATCCAACGGAGCATACTGGCTTCATTCCTTGCGAGCTTACGTATGTCTTCAGCAGTTACAGCCCATGTTTCACTGCCATGTAGTATGGCTGTTCGTACGCATGCGTCATACAGTCTGCCTTTTACTCTGAGTGAGAGTCCCTTTGTCGCCAGCAGGGGTAAGAGCTCTCTAAACTTTGCCCAGGCTATTCTTATTCTAGCAGCTACACTTTCAGCACACCCACCCCCACTACTAACTTGGTCGCCCAGATAGCGGAAGCTATCGACTACCTCTAGTTTTTCACCCTGGAATGAGATAGAAGTTGTTTCCTGTTTGTTTACAGTCTTTATTGCACCTGAACATCTGCCACAAACAAAAACTAACTTGCTAGTTAACCTGCCTTTGATGTTGCTGCACCTCTTATGTGTCCATAGCTTGCACCGGGTACATCTTATAGAGTTACTACCTACTCCTTTTCTACATACTGAGCAGGGCCATCTACCTGAAGGGGTTTGTGTTTTATCTACCTTCCTACTTATTAGGATTTTGGTTTTAGCTAGGTTGACTCTAAGGCCCTTCAATTCTAGACCTTGCTTCCACACCTGAAACTTCTCCTCTAGTTCTGATAGTGACTCCGTAATTAGGGCAAAGTCATCAGCATAGAGGAGCTCCCAGGGGCAACCTACATATATATATATATATGTAGATATATAATCATTATCATCATCATCATCATCATTATCTTCATTATGATTTACATATATATATATTTATATATTATCTGAATACATATCTCTGCACAAATACAAATATTTGAACCATTTGCTGAATCTCTCAGAGCAATGATTCGGGTGATTTTCAGCCAAATACATTGAACATTAATACATTATGTGTTGCATATATTTTCTTTTGTTTGTTACGACAAATGTACATGAAACTGCACACACATACACACACATGCATGCTCATGGATACGCATACAATATATGTGTGTGTGTGTGTGTGTGTGTGTGTACAGGTAAGATCCAAGCATCAAGGTGTAGGAAGTTAGTAAACTTCGAGCTGTCCATAGAAGGTATATAAAAAAAACCTTCAGGAACAATAATGGTTTATTAACATAGAAGATTGTAAATTTTTCCTACATTAAAGTTTGATAAGCTGAGAAAGTCATTTCAACAGGCTTCTTTCAGTTTCTTCTACCAAATTCACTCACAAGGCTTTGGTTGGCCTGAGGCTATAGTAGAAGGCACTTGCCCAAGGTACCATGCAGTGGGACTGAACCTAGAACAATGTGGTTGGGAAGCAAACTTCTTACCACACAGGCATGCCAGCACCTATCTTACCGTGCAGCCCCGCCTGCTTCTTTCAGCTTCAATCTACCAAATTCACTCACAATGTTTTCGTCAGAATAGAGCTATAGAGGAAAACACTTGTCCAAGGTGCCACACAGTGGGACTGAACTCAGAACCATGTGGCTGAAAAGCATACTTCTCAGTGCACAGTCATGTGCACTGTGTGCCTTGATGTAAAAAAAATAATTAGCCAACCCAAATATGAAAGAAAGACTTAAATAACTGAGGATTTAATTTTGGAATCAAAATATTACATCATTAATTCTGTTTATAATATTTATTAACAGTCCGATGTTCTCTCTCTCTCTCTCTCTCTCTCTCTCACACACACACACACACACTATAACAATGAGATTAATCACAGCAAATTTACAGAAGGAATATCATTTTAACTGCTGCATGCTGTTCTCATATGTCAAACATGACTAAACAACCCAATGGTGAAAGACAGTCCAACACCATCTGCCATTTTTTTATTTGTAATGTAACTGGAATTACATCATTCACTGTGTCCTTTCTTCGATTAGGGTAGTAGGATGTGATTTCAGTGAGATTTTACTGCTATTTCTAGCAGGTGAAGCAACTGCATGCATTCGCTCACTTTGTACCAAGCTGTTATGAATGGCCTTTCAATTAAGATGTTAGTAAATATATAATTAAACCTGAAAATATGATTTATCTTAGTAACAGGCAGCAAATTCAATGCCTACAATACCTCTAACCCCACTTCATCCCCTGGTAAAGACTACAGCCCTATGAAATCTATGCTCATAAAACAATTGTTGGCACTGGAATGGTGTTTTTTCTCTTCTCCCTTCTTTTGTCTTCGGAACATCGTTTTGATGTCAACATGGAGTAATTGTTCTGTATTTTATGAGCGACTGTACGCATGTTACAACAATTATGGACGCCATACTGGGGTTAAATGAGGAAAAACAACAATTACACGGAGTGAGAGTGTCTGTTTGTTCAAGATGAAAAATGCTGGATTATCCTAAAAATGGATGTATATGTTGGTCACCGTATCCTTGTAATCTCGCTAATCTGGAAATATACAAATAAAAACTTTTATTAGAAAAATGCCTGGGATGATAAGAGTTAAAATATGACAAAATTAACTAGATTTAATCAATGTGGTTGAGACTCGTTAAAGGAACTGTAATAAATAAATTCTCTACATGGGTTGGTGAAGGGTAGTGGTTCTCAAACAGGGTTTGTATGAGATTTTGGTGTTAAAGTTTGTGAGCAATAAGTTGGTTATATTCCTACAACACACAATACATAGAATCTTAACAATTCTTTATACAATTTCTAATATTTAACTCTAAAAATATAATAGGACTTTTTTTAAACATCAAATGGCAATTGGGATCCATCTGAGTAAAATAGGTAAAAAAATGGTTGGGAACCACTGGGTTCATTTAGGTGTGAGAGGTCCTAGGTTGAAATAATTGTATCAATTACAAACTTTGAACTTCTGCTTATCCATTAACAATTAATCTAACCCAGTCAGGGGCAAACTGCAGCCCATGGAACTTTCTGAATGGCACAGCAATGGAAAATCAACCTCAAATTTCATTTTTCTTTTTAATCATGTGACCTCCATGATGATGAGCCATGTTTCATGTAGCTCACTTTTCAAAAATGGTTTCCCATGCCTGACCTAAGCCATATATTACTAGAAACTTGATTGAGAATACTGATGATGATTAAGAAGGTGATTTCAACAAAGGTATTTACCTCATAGTATTTGCAGTGAATGGTGAAGGACCACAGGCGCAGATTAACATATTCTGATCAACAAGTGAAGTAAATGGAGGTATATGCTGATTAGCCAACTCTTCATTTAAATGACCAACAGGACCAGACCATTGACTATCAGGCTGTGATAATACATATTTTACCTGAAATCTGAAGAAAAAAAAAGACCCAATAAATGCAACATGATTAAAATATGAACCAGTACAAATTCAGACAAGGATTTTATGTATATATATATATATATATATATATATATTAGTGGTAATGAAAATCAGCAGTTAATTGAAATTGAATAGAAATGAGTTGTTGAGTTGTTTGTGACTGTGAAGTTCTTAAAGTGGGTACCTCTCCACCACTATTTACCTTTTTGTAGTTACTACTGATTCAATTCTCACCTTCCCCTAAATGTGAGTAGCCATGTACCTCCTCTACACCAACAACAATGACTGCACCCAATTCATATGGTAATTTGTATAATCTTGAGCAGCACAATTAGTTCTGTAAAACAATTAATTTAGGGGAAGGCCACTCCAATGTAAAACCTACAGCTTGTTGGTCACTGCAACCATCTTAGCCCACTGAAACACTGTGGTCAGACCTCCAAGGGTAAAGAGTCGGACCAGATTACATGGATTAACTCTCACTTTAAAATTACAAAGTGCAGGCAGAAAATGTTGCAGTGTCAAGGATCAGTTTACAAAAACACTTGAGGTTGGTACCACTCTTCCGCATGTTCTTCAGGTATGAAGAAACTATCACTGTCTTTGCTAAGTTAATGAGAAATGGTGAAACTTCAAATAAACTGATAAACAAAATTGTATTAAAGCTAATACAGAAAAATTGATGAGTTACACTAAATGAATAAATTGATATTTATGAAAAATATTGAATTACCTTTCATCTTGATTTGATAGTTTATTGAACTCTTCTCGCCATATAATATCTTCTTGTGTTTTATTAAAGAAAATTAAGTTAACACATCTACAAAGATAAAATGGAAATGGAAATAGCATAAAAACCAAAAATGGTATACGATGTTATTCAAAAAGAATGAACTGATTTCATTATGCAATATTTTAATAAGGAAAAGAAATAGAAACCTCCAGCTAAGTCACAAGTATTTACTCACAATCAACTTTTATTTCCTGTCTTACAAGTGTTCAATGTGGCCACCACCTGCAGCATGAGCAACATCAATGTGATAAGAGAATTCTTTCCAGATGCATATCAACATATCAAAAGCAAGTTCATTATGAAACTAAAGAATGCTTGAGGCAATTCCAGAAGATATTGACATAGAAGGGAAATGGAAAAACTTCGATAAAGCATTCAACTAGACAGCCAAAGAAGAACACAGTGGCTTGTTATATGCTGATATGCATCTGGGAGGAATTCTCTTATTGCCTTGATGTTGCCCATGCTGCAGGTGGTGGCCACACTGAAAATTTGTAAGACAAGAAATAAAAGTTGATTGTGAGTAAATACTTGTGACTTAGCTGGAGTTTTCTATCGCTTTTCCTTATTTGCAGGTACTTAGAGATTTCACCAGTGCTGGTAACACAAAAAAAAACAATATCCATTACACTCTGTGAAGTGATTGGTGTTAGGAAAGGCATCCAGCAGTAGAAGCTATGCCAAAGTAGACATTAAAGCTCAACACAGCTCTCTAGCTTGTCAAGTCGTGCTGAGCCATCCAACTCATGCCAGTATGGAAAAAGGGACATGATGATGATGGTGATGATGAACAAGTTTTGACACTGTTTCCATCTTGCAAATTCATTGACAAGGCTACAGAAGAAGACCCGGCACTATAGAAGAAGACATGTGCCCGAGGTGTCATGCAGTGGGATTGAACTAAAAGCTTTGTACTCAGGAAGCAAACTTCTTACCTTACAGCTATACCAGTGAATTTTAAATATCAATAAACGATTCAGTTGAACATTAAACTTGGAAGATGGATTTTACCTGATATTTTTCTTTGGGTCATTTAAGGCATAATAGATAATCCTGATCATTGGTGTTATACCAGTTCCTGCAGCAAACAGGATTAAATGGCTGCATTTCTCAAGTCTTGTTTCATCAAAGTTTCCTTCAAACAAACTTAATTTAATGGAGCTACCTAGAAAATAAAGAATATAGGGAATCAAAAATGCAAAAAAATTTCAAGTCTTATTTACTTGACAAACTCCCTTACACTGAACAAAACTCCAAGGATCTTTCTGGTTTTTGTCACTGTTTACAATTAACTTTAAAATATTTTTTTAATGTATCATATAGATGTAATTTTTGATGCTGAATCCAAATTTGCTATTAATTTATTCTAGAAAAATTTTGCAAAACTGTTACAGGTTGTGGTTATGATGATGATGTAGTAGTGGTGGTGGCAGTTTTAGTAGTGGTAGCTGTAGTAGTAGTAGTAGCAGCAGTGATGGTAGTAGTGTTGTTGTTGGTGGAGATTTCAGTTTCTATCTACCAAATCCACTCACAGGGCTTTGCTCAGCTCAAGGCTATAGAAGGAGACACTTGCCCAAAGTGCCACGCAGTGGGACTGAAACCCTGTGGTTGGGAGGCATGCTTCTTACCACACAGCCATGCCTGCGCCTATAACAATGTTAAGAAAATAAAAGAGTTTAAGAAATCATCTAAAGATGCGCATGTGTGTGTGTAGGAGAGGGGGGGAGAAAGAGAGAGAGAGGGGGGAAAGAATGATGCCTGTTAATATATGTAACTTATGTTCGAATGAAAAAGAATGGTTTCTTTGTTGCTTGCTTGAATCTTGCGTAAATGTGTAAGAACTTTTGTTTTGAAACTCAAAAACCAACTGACCACTTTTTAGTGTATTGATCCAGGATGTTAATGCTCCCTGCTCGTATATCTTTATCATGAGATATAGAAAATGGCCTTGGTCTGAAGCCATATCCTGATCCTCAGCTTGCATTGATGGTAGCACTAACGTGTATTGTCGATATAGTTCCATATCTGATGGACAAGATAAAAAAAAAATAATGAAGAATTTTGTTTCATATTCAAGATAATTTACAAAACAAAGACATTTAATATTACAACCAAAACAAAAAGAAGCCTTTTACATTTATGTGAATATATATATATATAAGGTTGAGGAGGGTATTGGATTTAACCAAACCCAGGAGGATACAGGTAATACCGAGTAAGTGCTGTATGCCGACTAGTTTGCCACAGTCGTTGTATGAACAGGATTGGGTATTATAAGTCGTGTATTAGCGTGTGTATATGTAAATATATAACAAATAATAAATGAGTATATGCATATATACGTACAGGTATGTGCATACCTACGTCTACCTGTATATATAGGTGCATAGCATGTGTGTTTGTAATGGTTAATTGAAAGTGGTCACACACTAGTAAAAAATTCTTCTGAAAAACGTAACATACTGATAAAAGATTTCATAAGATTGTTTTTAAAAAAAAACAAAAAAAAAAATCACCTTTACACTTCAAAACTGTATTAAGTAATTCTCATAGACTTTCAAATATCATCATCATCATCGTTTAACGTCTGCTTTCCATGCTGGCATGGGTTGGACGGTTTGACTGAGGACTGGCAAGCCAGGAGGCTGCACCAGGCTCCAATCTGATTTGGTAAGGTTTCTACAGCTGGATGCCCTTCCTAATGCCAACCACTCCAAGGGTGTAGTGGGTGCTTTTTATGTGGCACTGGCACCGGAGCCAGTCAGGGGACACTGGGAACGACCATGCTTGAATGGTGCTTTTTACGTATCACTGGCCCAGGAGCCAGTCAGATATATATTTCTGTGTATGTGTAAGTGTTTGTACATATATGTGAAAGTGCATGGCTTAGTGGTTAGGGTGTTGCATTCATGACTGTAAGATTGCGGTTTCGATTCCTGGACTGGGGGTGATACTTTGTGTTCTTGAGCAAAACACTTCATTTCACATTGTTCCAGTCTACTCAGGTGGCAAAAGTGAGTAACTCTGCAATGGACCAACATCCTGCCCAAGGAGGCAAGGATACGTATACTCCAGAGTCTTGGAAACCAGCCTTAGGGCCTATGGCTTGGGAAAGACCTTTGATCTTTTTGATGTAAATTTATGTGAGTATGTGTGTGTGTGTATGCACATATATGTGTCTGTGTATACGTTTGCACTTCCCTGAAAATTATGACAAGCATGCATTTTTGTCATTTCTTCTGCCAATGAATCATCTGCTTGCGAATTCTGGTGCCACATAAAAAGCACCCATGCTGGCGCCATGTAAACATACCTGTGCCAGTGCTGTGTAAAAACACACATTAGGAAGGGCATCCAGCCATAGAAACCATGTCAAAACAGACATGGAGCCTGGTGCAGCTCTCTGGTTTGCCAGCGCCTTGTCAAACCATCCAACACATGCCAGCATAGAAAACGGATGTTAAATGATGATGATCATCATCATCATATAATGGCTTTTTTTGAGATGTTCCATCACCATCACCATCGTTAACATTTCGTTTTCCACACTGGCATGGATTGGACGGTTCAATATAAATATAAAACGAAAGGGTCAGACAGTTGCACCAAGTTCCAATGTCAGCTTTAGCATGTTTTCTACAGCTGGATGCCCTTCACAGAATGTACTGGGTGGTTTTTATGTGGCACCAGCATGAGTGAGGTCACCAAGTACCCATAAGACACCACCACCACCTCAACAAAAGTTGGGTATAATACAGAGCAATACAAAAGAAAGATACAGGGACAGAAGAAGCTGACTTGTATTGCTGCAGTCATTAATTCAAGCCTATCATTAACGTCAAAAAGCTGACTTACCTGAAATTGTGTGATAAACGCGTAAATGAAATCCAATTGGTACAGTCATTAAACAACCTTCTGGTAATGATATTCGGAATAATTTAGTGTCATGTGTTAATTGCTTCACTGTGTCTATGATACAATCTCTTGAAAGAGTTTCTGAAACACATATAAAAATTATTTTAGGGAAAAAAAAAAATACATTTTTTAAATTTTTACATTTTAAATATCTTATCTCTTATCTTTTACTTCTTGTTTCACCCATTAGTCTGTGGCCATGTTGGGGCGTCACCTTGAAGACTTTTGAATTGAACGAATCGATCCCAGTACTTTTTTTTGAAGCCTGGTACTTATTCTATCGTTCTCTTTTGCTGCACTGCTAAGTTATGGGAACATAAACACACCAACACCAGTTGGGACAGACACACATGTGCACACACACAAATATATATCTACGATAGACTTCTTTCAGTTTTGGTCTACCAAATCCACTCACAAGGCTTTAGTCGATATGAGGGTATCATAGAAGACAATTGCCAAAGATGCCATGCAGTGGGACTGAACCCAGAACCATGTGGCTGGAAAGCAAGCTTCTTACCACACAGCCACACTTTTATAAATTAATTTAAAGAATCTTATTTTTAATTATTGTTAAGATAAATAATACGAATATTTAATCATCCTCATCATTTTAACATCCACTTTTCCGTGCTTGCATGGGTCAGACAGAATTTGCTGAGGTGGATTTTCTTTTTACAGTTAGATGCACTTCTTGTCGTAAATCCTCACCTATTTCCAAGCAAGGTAATATTTCTCCATGACCCGACATGTTTTTCATTGAAGATTGGAAACAAAGGACATGACAGGAACATTCATTTACAGTTATCACATGAAGTCAAGGCAAGGAAACAGTAACACACACATACATATATAAGCATGGAAAGCCAAACATTAAATGACAAGAAAGTTTGGGCTCATGGATGCCAGTGTCGTGTAAATGCACCCATGCCGGTGCTGAGTAAAAGCACCCAGTACACTCTGTAAAGTAGTTGGCATTAGGAAGGGCATCCAGCCACAGTATCATGCCAAAACAGGCATAGAGCCTGGGCAGCTCTTCAGCTGGCCAACTCTTGTCAAACCGTCTAACTCATGCCAGCATAGAAAATGGACATATGATGATGATGAATTAAAAATAATAATAAATTGAAACAAAACAATGTAAAACAAACTGACCTGGGTGAGTCTTTGTGAAATTTTGTTCAAGGATTTCTCCTAATGAAGGCCAATGAATTAAAGGATTTTCTTTCTTAAGAACAATTTGAACAGCTCCTGACTGCATCACTGTCACTGAAACGACAAACCCATTATCCATTTAGATACTCCATGAGGATTTGTGGTGTTCTAAGATGCTGCTATTGTTGATTTATCTAAAATTCCAGCTCCATCTGTGGTGGTGTTCTAGGAAGGAGATGTAGTTGTTTTATTCAACATCTGGGTGGTTCCAAGATTGTGGGCATTGGCTAAACACTTCTTCCCTTGAGTTTAAAAAGGTTCCCAAGTCAAGTGAGTTTTTTAGGATACATGTCTTCTCTGCCAAACAAAGCTTACAATGTCTACTCCTGTTTACATAAGTCCCTGAGGCCTGAGCAGAAGACATTTGCCCAAGGTGCTGCACAGAAGGACTGAACCTGGAACCATGAGCTTGGGAAGTAAACTTCTTACTGCACAGCCACACCTGTACCAACAATAACATTTTATAATGAATTCCCCCCAAACTACTCCAATTAAATTTTATTGGCCTTGTGTCCCCTCTAATCATTTTAACAGGGACAAAAAAAATAAAACTATAAATTAAAAATTCACAAACCTTTGTAAGTAGATGTAATTTCTTCTGTTAAATCTAAAATATAAATAAAGCAAAGATTAATAAATACTCACTAAATGTTGCCTCGACCATCATTATGGATTTTGTTTGTGTTTGGAGTTTCATGCATCTCACACATATTTTGACATCAAGTCTAGTTTATGGGAATAAAAAATTATGAGTTTGTTGCATGATAAGTTTGTGGATATCATGTAATGTCCTGGACATGTATGATGCTTGTATATCTATGCGCTGAGGGAGACCGGCATGAGGGTATGTGTCTTTTATGCATACAGTTAATGTCCATGTTCAGAGAAGAAAACCTGGTAAAGGTGGGTGGGGGGGGGATCTTCTTTGAAATTTCAGAGTGTGAAACAATGCTTATATATGCAGAGAGAGAAGGTTTCATCCTTAATGTTTAAAATATTAGCTTTTGAAGTGATAATATTTAGTTAACTAAAATCAATGATGTACACACATGCTATCAGTATAGAAAATCATTCATTCTTCTTGCACATCACTTTCTCTCTCTAAAAATAATAATTTCTTTTTGGTGATTTCAAAAAATAATTTTATTTGAACACATGATGTGCCCTGGCAGTAGTTGTTGTAATGGAGATAATCCCTACTAAATTATTATAAGTTAGAATTTTAAATCTAAGAGTAACAAAGAAGATGCAAAGAATATATACATTTAACTTTTTTCCTCTCCTCATTACAAAGATCTTAAATTTTCTCATCATATGCAACCACGTATAGTACCGTTTCATCCTTATTTGAAATTACCAGCATGACATAACCCAAGGTAAAAATTAATAAAATTAAACATATGAAGTTAGTTTAGAAGACATTCATGGAATGTTTTGTTTTTCCTGTTTTTCTTCAGCAGATGGGGTAGACAATTTTGTTTTAACCAACAGTATGCTAATAACCAATTATCAAGAAAGAATGAAAGTGTTAGAAAATAATTAGTTCCTGCCTTCACATAAGTTGATCTTCTATCTGCTCACACTTGCGAGGGTCATGGTTTGTCTTGGTTTGCTCCTTCCTTGCACTCTACAATTTCCTTACACATTCCTTTGTTTCCACCTCTCTGCTACTCACCCTCCCATATATACTACATGTATGCATGCTTTCTCAAAATTTATAACCCCAAACAGGAATTATCACTTATGACTGTCTTATGAAATAAAATTTTCAAAACTAAATTCAATAGTCTAAAGTTTTCATTTTCTATGAGATTGGTTAAAATTGTACTTACTGATGTGCATTTTAAACATTTTTGGTTTAATAAATGTATAAAGATGTAAGTCATTATCATTACGATCAACAATAACATATTCTGATTTCATAGAAGTGCAATGTGTATAGAGAACTACTGTAACTGAGGTTTCACTCTGGAACCAATCAGAACTGAAAATAGATTTACAATATTGTAATCAATAAATTAAATAGATTCAGTAACATTAATATAATTGAAAGAAACAAACTAAAAAGAATACCACAACTATTTTATCAACTAAAATCAGTAGAAATCAGTCCACAAAGGGGATTATTAAGAGAACATTAACAAAAACAAAACTCCCCAATCATCTTTCCAGATAATCTCTGAGATAATCAGTGAATTACCATATTTTCTGACGTACAAGTCAAATTCTTCAGACCAAAATTTACAGCCAAAAGAAGCAGGTCGACTTATACACCACGATGACTTCATAGGCACAAGAGTTCCATGTGAAATGCAGTTGAATTTGGAAAGATGGTGATTATGTTTGAATGTTTAGACTACATACTACATCAACTTGTATGCTGGGAAATACATGAACCTGTATAAAATCCGTACAAATTTGTATTGTACAGAGAATAGCTGATGATGTCTATTAACTGAACATCAAATGGGTGCCACTGTGCAGCAGACTTTGATACATATATTATAGAAATATTAATCGTGATGGCACCGTCGCCTTCCTGGCACATGTAAAGACATTCGAGCGAGATCGTTGCCAGTGCTGCTGGACTGGCTCCTGTGCAGGTGGCACGTAAAATACACCATTTTGAGCGTGGCCGTTGCCAGTACCGCCTGACTGGCCTTCGTGCCGGTGGCACGTAAAAGCACCCACTACATTCTTGGAGTGGTTGGCATTAGGAAGGGCATCCAGCTGTAGAAACTCTGCCAAATCAGATTGGAGCCTGGTGTAGCCTTCTGGTTCACCAGTCCTCAGTCAAATCGTCCAACCCATGCTAGCATGGAAAGCGGACATTATTCGACGATGATGATTACAACTGCATATAGAAATAAATGGCTTGAATTTAAAACAAAGGACTAAGAGAAATTAATGCTAGTTTTCCCACGGTTATCATCATCATTTAACATCCATCTTCCAAGCTGGCATGGATTGGATGGTTTGACAGGAGCTGGTAAACCAGAGGATTGCACCAGGCTCCACTGTATATTTGTAACTAATCACAATCTGTACTTTAATTTTCTGTAATATTCAAATACAATATTTTTCTAATTTTGGCATAAGGCAAACAATTTTGAGGGGAAGTGTGAGTGAATTTCATCGACCCCAATGCTCAACTGGTACTTATTTTAATGAGCCCCAAAAGGATGAAAGACAAAACTGATCTCAGTGACTGTTAAGTATTTTGTCTGGTGCAGTAAGGATTCTGGCTGCTCACTGCCTTTATTCAGCTATAATATTAAGGGTTTAACTCTATAACTATTGGAATCAAAGATCTATTGGACTTACCTTGGTTGTTTGCTAGTGGCAGGCGGTTCTTTAAAAACTGATAATAAAAAAACATATTATAATAATTAATTATAATAGTAGTGAGTAGAAAATAATTAGTAATGTACCAGTATAAAGATGAAACTGTTACATTCATAAATCAAATAATTTTTCATCTTACCAAGTCAAATGAACAATTGTTACAGACGCATGAGTGGCTGTGTGGTAAAAAGCTTGGTTCCCAACCATGTGGTTCTAGGTTCAGTCCCACCGTGTGGTACCTTGGGCAAGTGTCTTCTACTATAGCTTCAAGCCAACCAAAACCTTGTGAGTGGATTTGGTAGATGGAAACTGAAAGAAGCCTGTCATATATATATATATATATATATATATATATATATATATAAAAATATATATATGTATATATATGTATATATTTATGTGTGTGTGTGTATGTTTGTGTTTGTCACTGCCCTCACCATCGCTTGACAACTGATGTTGGTGTGTTTACGTCTCCGTAACCTACCAGCTCACCAGAAGAGACTGATAGAATAAGTACCAGACTTACAAAGAATAAGTCCAGCAGTCGATTTCTTTGACTAAAAGGCAGTGCTCCAGCATGGCCCCAGTCAGACGACTAAAACAATTAAAAGAAAAAAAAAATAATGATTTCAAATTTTGACACAAGGCCAGCAAGTTTGGGGAGGAAGTAAGTCGATTACATCGACCCCAGTGCTCAACTGGTGTTTATTTTAACGACCCCCGAAAGGATGAAAGGCTAAGTCAACCTTGGCGGTGTTCAAACTCAGAACATAAAGGCAGATGAAATGCTGCTAAGCATATTGCCCAATGAGCTAATGATTCTGCCAGCTTGCTACCTTTGTCCTCAATAAAAAAATTTTTTTAAAAAAACAGAAAGACCTTCTTAAAAATACTTTTAAAAATCTGATACCAAAATTTATAATTTTTTTACCTGGAGGTAACACAGGAGTGGGAAAGTTTAGTCTTGAACTGAAATTTTTCTCTGAAAAATGGAAATAAGAGAAACATATTATAATTTGTGTGACATGTTTATTCATTATAATCGTAAGAACTGCCTGGCATCCATGTTGATGGTACAGAAAAGACACCCAGTATATTCTGTAGAGTGGTTGACATTAGGAAGGGCATCCAGCCATAGAAACCAAGCCAAAACACACTGGGGCAAAGTCGACCTCGGCGGAATTTAAACTCAGAATGTAAAAGCAGGTGAAATACCGCTAAGCATTTTGCTTAACGAGCTGACAATTCTGCCAGCTCGCCACCTTAACCTCAATAATAATAATAGTAACAAAAATAAGAATAAATGCCCTGATGCAGTACCAGGCAGTGGCTCTCATGGCTTCTGACCTTAACTGAATGGAAGTGTTATCATGTACATTGTTTTGTCTTGGTATAAAAAGATGGACTACAGCAAATATTCTGCTCAATACCACAGATTTGCTTGTCAGTTGTTTGACCTTAACCAGTTGAGCATGTCCCTTCGTGGCTGACGATATGTGCATCTCTGATCACGAGCAGAAGTAGTGGGGGAGCATCATAGCCATGTATTGAGAGGAATTCTTTGGGGGTTTGGATTATTTACCTTTGAAAACATCTGTGTTTTGTTCAACATCTTTAAACATTGCTCAACATCTTTAAACATCTTTGCTCAACATCTTTAAACATCTTTGTTCAACATCTTTAAAAAGTCCCTTATTCAGGGACCTTTTGAGCGAGATGAGCAACTCAACCTGAAGAAAATTCTAATTAGGCCCACCTGCAAGGTCGAGCACTGTTTATCTTGCTATGAGATCACCATGTTGCATATACAGGGTTGTGATGCATGTGCCTGGTGTACCCTTATCAAATGGGTAGTCATGATGGGTATACTGGGCTTCATATATTCTACCCCAGTGTCACTTTGATGGCATGCACTGCTCTCTCACTCAATAATAATAATAATAATAATAACAATAATGGTTTCAAATAAGAAATATTGAAATTCAGTATTTGCCTGGTACTTTATTCTACTCCCTACCCACCTAAAATTATGTATTAAAAGAAATGCATAAAACAACACTTACTTTCAAAGATCTGTTCACTCTTCAACTGTCCAATGTAACACTTCTCAAGCATAGAATTGACATTAACCCAACGATGGATCTAAATAAATAGAATCACAGATGAAACGAAGAACATTCACTTTTCTCAGATACTACAAAATGAATTAATGTTCATTTTTTTAAAGAACTTAGTGGAGAAAAATGCCAGCTTGAAGACAAAACAGGTAGAATATTTTGGCCGGATATGGCCAGTTTAAATGCTAAAGGGTTAAAGAGTTGAAGCAAAAATGCTTGAATCTTTTAAAGCGACAAAAGAAATTAAATGTTTTTACCTCATCAAACAGCTGGGTTCCATCTTTACCGACACCACGCATTAACTCAGCAATACCTCCAGGATGATACTCCATATATGGTGTGACATTATATACTCTACCTGAAAGAAATCATAAACTATTCATAAATGTCAGTGATCTTTTGTATTATGTACATAAAATGGCGAACATCAAAATAAAAAACAAACAATGAGCCAAACCATTTACACAGTGAAGTCCAGTTTCCTTCATCTTGTATGTAATGTTACATACGAACACAATATAAGGGGTATGGAGTTGCATCATCATCATCATCATTTTACCTTTCATCCTTTCGGGGTTGATAAAATAAGTACCAGTTGAGCACTGGGATCAATATAGTCAAATTATCCCCTCCCCCACCCACGAAATTGCTGGCCTTGTGCAAAATTTTGAGACCAATATTAATTATATGAACAAGGCAGTGAGCTGGCAGAATTGTTAGCATGCCGGGCAAAATGCTTACTCACATTTTGTCCATCTTTACATTCTGAGTTCAAATTCCACTGATGCTGACTCTGCCTTTTATTCTTTTGGGTGGGGTCAACAAAATAAGTACCAGTTGAGCACTGGGGGTCAATAGAACTGACAACCCCACTCTCGGGAAATTGCCAGCCCTGTGCCAAAATTTGAACCCAATATTTATCAAGTATGATTTTGCTGTGATGAGAGTCACGATGCCCCCTTGTGAGAGATAGACTGGTCCGAGTAAAGTATAAATGGTAACAATCCAAGTGAGATTCAGAGTTTGGAATCAAGTAAAGTTCATGTTAGTTTGCAGTGAAGTCAGAAGGTGTCGGTTGGTCAATTCACAAGGAATATTGTTCGTTGGTTTGTAAAGAGATTTGTTAGTCCATTGCGTTGTTTTTACTGTTGTCTGGTTATCTTATTTATTGTACATAACAAATTACGTTACAACAGATTTATATGATAATTTTTTATGAGCTTAAAACTCATTAGCAATCAACATGTCTTGATTAAAGAAAACCAATGATTGCTTATAAGCTTTAAGCTTATAAAATATTATTATTATTATTATTATTATTTACAGAATTGTAAAACTTGGCACTGCTTATCAAATCACGGGCGAAAACACACATGACTTATATAGCTTTGTTGAGTATTTCAAAGGAATTTATTAATGGTAAACTAAAGGAAAAATATTTACCTCTTATAGCCATCCATGCATCATTCTCAGTATTGTGTTTCCGCAGTTCTTCTGGGGTGACATCAATTACCTTTCCCCCGATTCCAGTAAGGTCTTCACCACTTCGTGATAAGCGTATCCAGTCCATTAAAGATCGGCATTCCTTCAGAGCAACTTTGTTGCGTCCACCCGAAGACATCGAAGATGATGAAGAACGCTGCTGGGAATTGGCAGCAGGAAACTGAGGAATCATGTTCTTTGCAGCTTGCTGTTTGTCAACTGACTTGTCCATGCAGCTATTATTTCTACCTGCACCGTTAGGACTAACTGGTCTTGATCGAGACTTGCCACACCCCAGTTTGAATTATCTGCAAAGAATATTTAAAATAAAAGCAAAGAAAAAGAAAAATATAGTTCCAAATAAATGAAAAACGAATGTTTAGGCAACAATAAATTGGGTAAAACACCATCATGTGGCAGAAATACCATATATGATGGCATATAAGATGCACATTTTCCAAAATAAAAAACAAATGAAAAGAAAAATACCTCACTTTGGGCCCTACATGCAAAGTTGAACCTTCCATAAGCTAATTTTGTTCCTGAATGTACTAAAAAATTTTTTCCTGGATATGTGTTGTTGAAACTGGGGTGAGGTGCATCTAACATGCCTGTGTGTCTTTTATGCCAGTAATATAAAGACAGACAAGCTTTACTGTAGATAGTTGCTGTAACCCTGTAGCGTTTAAAATGGCCATATCCAGCCAAAATATACCTCCTGTTTTATGGTCAAACTGGCTTGATCTAAGCTCTAACATCTACCCTATAATGCCATTCTAAAAATAGACAATAACATCATCAAAATCTCAAAGCCATGAGACAATACATGATTAATTCAAAACAACATGAATAAATAAGCTTCACATTTGGCAGAGTAATTTGAACGCAAAAGGGTTAACATTTTCAAAGTGTGTAATAAATAAAAATTTATTTTATTTCTTTTTTATGTTCATTTTCATTATTGGTTCTGTTTTTAATAATTATTTCAATAATTCATACACCTGTCCTCAGTATGACTTTAAACGAATCATTAATGAACTATTATTTTATTGATTCATACATCAGTCCTTAGTATGAGTTTAAACTGCATCTGATG
This sequence comes from Octopus bimaculoides, assembly GCF_046866305.1. Classification (NCBI taxonomy): domain Eukaryota; kingdom Metazoa; phylum Mollusca; class Cephalopoda; order Octopoda; family Octopodidae; genus Octopus; species Octopus bimaculoides. The sequence continues at coordinate 17,983 of NW_028315467.1, forward strand.
GTAGGGTCTTGGTTCCAGAGCCCCAGGGTTATGAAGAGTGTTAAATAACCTCTTAGACAATACTGTTCCCAGGTCTATTCTAACTCTGAGTAGTAGCACCTGTCACAATCCCTGTTATAGGTTAATTAGCATGTAACCTACCTAAGCCAGGATACGTTGCAATCACAGGATGCAGCATAGTGGATGAGAACTACTATGGTAACTGAACGTATGAAATCAATGGCAAATATCACTAGATGCTGAACAGATGAACAGACAAAAAAACCGTCGACAGCCAGGATCAACCAACTCAGTTACTGAACTACTGCTGTCATCTGTAGTCATAGCATGTGCAAAGAGATATTTAGTTAGCAAAAGACCAATGTGACTAAAACGGAAGCCAGATGTTCGTACCTCATCACTTGGTCAGAACGTCTGGCAGGAAAAAATTGGTTTGCTTCAGGCAAGCTGCCCGGAGAGGTTGATTCATTCATCAACTCTGAATATTTGAAGACTCTCATCTTCTATTTGAACCCCTCACCCTACTGTTCGCTACCTCCTGGTGGCCAACTTTATTACCTTTTCCAGTCATTTGAATAGTAAAGTGGGCACAAACATATTTGATGTAATAAGCTACGAAATGTCAAGAAAAATCATTATCAAAATAACAAATTGGATTAACAAAAAACAAGGGAGGCAAATCTGAAATCTTTCTGAAAAAATAGCGGACATTGGGAAGTAAGTCTGATATTTGGAAATATGAGGATAACTCCAGGAGCATGTTTCGACCTCATCAGTAAAGTTTAGCTTAACTGCTACTGCAAGACCTCAGAATGACTCGAGATATAATTCCAGGTTGGATGTATATATATATATATAACTGAAATGGTGTATGGTATCAGTTATATATGAACAGTGGAAAATATGGTGGTGTATGACCGTTATGTAAACTTTGTAAGAAGGCTGATGTGTAGTTGTACTAATGAGGGCCTCATATATTCAACGGGTCCACATCGGGTCAACTAGTAAATACATATTTAATAACGAACCATGTAATCCATAATCTCGAAAGCGTTTTTCTGTAAAATGCTGGAGGTGACGGGGTGATGAAATTACCGCACCAAAAATAGTATTTTGTGGCATATTAGACGATCACCGTAATTCATTCAACGTAAAAAAATTTTTCAACGATTCCGGAATGGGGGCGGGATCCGTTTCCCACCCACTCTTTTTTTTTTTTTTTTCGAAAAAAAAATAAGGGGTTTGCGGCACATTAGGAGATGAGGGTACTTAATTCCAGACAAAAAATCCGAGGTATTTTTTTTTCTTAGTGAAACTCGTGCGGCGGTACTTCCCAAAATTTACCGAAATAACTATGCCTATGCATTGTAATACCTAGACTGTTATGTGTGATAGAAAGTAGGCTGCTCTATATATCACATGTGATACATACATGTTTCCCTAGCGTCCATCAGGAACGTCTTAACAGCATTTTAGTCCTATAGTATATACGTATTGACAGTAAGCTACAGTATACATAGACCAGCATTGGGTCCCTAAACCTAGACAACTGTTCAATGCCCAAGCTTTTAGATGACACAGGAGTCCAAGCATCATATAGGATACACATTCCCAATTGTTTCAACCACCAGGATAACTTACAAAAGAATAGCCTTATATTACTAAGATTTCGCATGCAATAACATTAAAAATATCGATGTTTCTGAAAGTTACGAGGAAACAAAGTTGGTGGAGCACACTTGTGTAGGTATGCTACCGTCCTAAAATAAAAATCCGGACTTTTTAAAATTTTAATTTTGTATTCAAATTTTTGGATTTATTTTTCACTCAGAATCAGTAAAAGAGAGGGCAGTCCCTAACAGGGACACTCTAAGATTGGCAGTAGGCAGGTGACAGTCTAATGTGATTTAAAAATTAAAATGTTAATTTAAACTCGAGAACGAAAATATTGGATCCAGAAGAAGACGGAAAAAATCAACACATTTTTCAGTTGTTTTCGCTTTTTCTTTCATTGTTTTTATGAAAGATTTTTTTACACGTGTGATGTCATTAATTAATGATGTCGTTGTGTACAAGACACATACTGACAATTACTCCTACGATCTAAGGGACTTAAATGAAACGTGACATTTTTACTAACTTTTCTCCCCGTGATGTCATTTCTATCCCCCAAAATACTACCCCTATCTTTTCCTCATCATCGCACGGCAGACCTTATCTGTTTTTACGATTTATAATTGTCACACTTTTACACCGAAAGTATCCATTTCTCTTGTGCAATACCTGAAATAATAGGCGATCTTTCGTTTGCCAAATAATGTAACAATTAATATTATAGTACGTGTACTTTTATTATCTAGTAGAGAAACAACATTGATTTCCCAGAAACTTTGGTTCCAAATCCATTCCGGATTAGGCTTACTTATTTTTCCGAACCCAGAGTGGTCACACTGAAAATTAAACAAATATTAAGCTTACTTACGTAATTAAATGGCATACAGGTATTTGTAAATTAGTATAAATGATACATGTTCATTAATTCTGTACTGCGCAAGGTATCAGTAAACTATTCTAGCGGCCGCGGGAATTTGAAGTTCCTACTCGTGAATTAGTGCAGAACATAAGAGGTTCCGGAAAATCAGTGTCCAGAAAATCGGTGTTTGTACCTAATGAGATTTAGGAGAGTGGGTTATATATCTTTAGATATACACCTAACTTTCCTACATTAAATTGGAAGAGAACTGAACGCAGAAACTCCAAACTGATCAACAACAACAAATATTTATTGTACGGTGGAAAATAAAACAGCTTCTAATTGTCCGGTTTTAGAGTAGCCTGAAATGTAGATGTACGGTTCTTCGAGCTGGTGTCGTTATAGAGACAACTTGGTTCAACCACGCTCAAATGGGAGAGCTTGCTTAGACGTCTTGCTTGGTCGCTGTCATGCTTGGTAAGAGGCAGTCTAATAGCGGGAACGCTTCGATGTTGAAAACCCACGCATGCGTGGTTAAGGATTCAGCAATGGCGCCTATGCCTTTTGGCGCCAATATGACATCACTACAGAGATATTGAGCATAACAAGTAGAGCTGCTGTCATAAGCTCACATTCGTTCAAGATATCTCTTTCTCTCTCTCTCTCTAAATATTAAAAATAAACCATATTATGTAAACATTAACCAAAATATTTTCAAGAGGTTATGGGCCAACAGGTTTTGGGATCTGACGATATGCCATAAAGCTAAACCCTTTAAGAACGGGAAACCTAAAGTAATCCCATAAACCGGCCTCCCCCTTTTTTATTACATTTCGTAAGACGAAGTTGAAAATGAAATATCAATTAGTAGGCAGCTCTAGTATCTAATTTAATGTTTTATTATTAGGAGTTCAAATAAGGCGAGCGTCAAATTTTAGTCCCCGCCCCCCGCCACGGGTCGATAAAACAATTACCAGTACATTGTTATTGATACAATTGACTGCACTTCTCTTTAAAAGTTGGGTATCCAGACTGGACAGTAACACGACCCAAGCTGGCTCTGACAATAATACAGGTATCAATAATCGACACTGTCATGCTATTAGCTGTCAGAAGTGAAAGTGCTCACTGCTAGTGAAGTATCTGTCTGTCTGCCTGCATGCCTGTCGATTCTTTGGCTCCTGACAGCTAATACCATGACTGACCGGAATCTATTTAAAAATGAATTATCCACATATAAAACATTGGGATACCCCAAAAAGTCAAATAACCTCCAAATTAAACGTGGGGAGCCCTCTTCCTGGAAGACTTCTTGTTGACATTCTTCAAATGAAACTTCTTCGAAGCTGAGCCATCAAACAACACAGAACTTACCATTCTTTTCCAATTTATGAACGCTTCTCAACAATACAAGCCTCGCTTGTGACCGTTCGATCTGCTAGAACGAACAGCAGTTCAATCTCCCTCAAATCGTATCCAACTGACTTGGGGGAAGAACACATTTGAAAATTTAGTCAGTCCTACGTAGCCCTAAAATAACGGGATGGTCGTTGCTGGAGAGCTTTTGACACTAAGTGTGCTCAATTAGAACTAGCTTGTGATTAAACAATAAACACCGTCTTGGTAGTTCATATATAGTAACATAGTAGTTCTTTCTGCACAAGGCCCGAAATTTTCGGATGGCAGGCTTGTCGGCTAAGGGAAAGGACTAAGTCGATTACATCGACCTCAATGCTCAACTAGTACCTCTTTTATCGACCCCGAAAGGATGAAAGTCAAAGTCGGCCCCAACAGCATTTGAACGTAAAGACGAATGAAAAGCTGCTAAGCTCGGCTCAGTAACGATTTTGCCAACTCGCCACTTTCAAACCATAGATATTCTATTCTATTCTACTCTAGGCACACAGTCTGAAATTTTGGGGGAGGGGGGGGGGGCAGTCGACTAGATCGACCCAGTATGCAATTCGTACTTAATTGATGCAGAACACCTAGTGAGAGGATCTTGCTTGAGATGTTCAGGCTGTTGCTGATGCAAATGACAGCAAGGAGATTTATCATTTCATTGAAGTAAGTTTATTGGCCAAAGAGCTCTACATCAGTGCCTTTGCTTTCTAAGGAGACTTCTATTCTGTTTACTAAATCAACAGAGATCACAGGTCGCAGATTGAACATTTTCCTGAACTCCTAAACTGTGAGTCAGTTGTGGAAGAAACAGTAATTGACACTATGCAACAAAGACCTGTCATTAGCTCCTTAAATTCCATGCCCTCAATAGATGAGTTAATTACAAGAATCTTGGAAAATTGAATCTTGGTAAGACACCTGGTGAGGATGATATTTGTACTGAGGTCTTGAGATTTGGTAGTGATCCCATCAGGCAGTACCTTCATGAACATATTAGTGTAGTTTTCTTTTTATTGCCTTGGTTCTTATACGCCTTGTGATCAAACATTTTTATGCACTTTCCATGTTTAAATAGGTTTAGTTTTAAAGACCTACCTTTTTTCTTTCATGATCACTGCAGATGCTTCAGAAATTAATTGATTCCATTCATGCTGCCACATGTTACCAATATGTCAATGACGACCCAGTTTGCATTTTTCAATTTTATTTTATTGTTGTTATTTTAAAATTAAGTACCTTCTGTGGTTGTACAAGAAGTTTTCATATATATATATATATATATATATATATATATATATATATGTATGTAAAATTAGTAATATTGCATTTCTAAATCTCTCAGAGATTTATACAGTAGCAGCACAATAAAGTGATGGTTTGTTGCCAACTTAATGTGGCAGTCCTAGGAAAGGGGAAAAATGTTACTGCTAGGAAGCACAATTTCCAGTTGGCTGGGTGACACACGCATTTTGTGTCCTTAAGTTTTCAAAAAGGGGAGATAAGCACCTCCACTCAGCAAAGCCAGCATCCAGAGACTAGTTTCAGAGTCATTGCTCTTCATCAGCCTGGAATAGCTTGGCTTGCTAGCTGTCATTGCTTATTTGCCTTTGAAAACTTACAGAATTTCAAGTGAAATAAATAGAAATATTGCACTTCTAAATCTCTCAGAGAGACTTATAGAGTAGCAGCACGATAAAATGATGGCTTGTTGCCAACTTAATGTGGCACTCCCAGGAAAGGGGGAAAGTACTACTGCTATTTAGCCCCAGGAAACACCATTTCCAGTTGGCTATGTGACATAAGCATTCTTGGCCACAAACCAGTTACCTGGGCAGCACATTCAGCTGTTCTTGGATGATGAAATATCTTTCAGGCTGCAGAGAGCAACTGATACCTTTTGGTCTCTTAAGTCTGGTTCCAGTCTAGGCAAACAAAAATTGCTGTGTACCATGCATATGTATATGCACAAATGTATATGCACAAATGGGAACCTCACCCAATGCCCCTGAATATCTATCCCATCACATCTCATCACTCTCCCCGCAGCTTCCTATCCTTGCAAGCATCCCACTTTTTCTTGCTATTGGAAACCATTTCACTTGTCAGTCATTCTTCATCCATTAAATGTCATTCTCTTCACTCACACTTTACACTGATCCCCCCACCCCAACTGGACCACTAAATTATCTCCCTTCATCCTCTATGCCTGCCTCTCTATCCCTTCTTCAGCCGGCTCCTGCAGCCTGCCCAATGTCGTATCACTTCTTTCGTGTCCTCCTCCGTTTGTAAACTGTATTATCATTACTATCATGATTACAATCCATTCTCCCCTGCTCTTTTCTACATCCCTCAATGTTCCTCAACTTCATGGTTTTTGCATGACTGCATTAATTCATTATTTTCATTACTATACACTATTTCATTTTATTTCATTATTAATTTATAATTAGCTTTTATTTATTCACATATTAATTAAGCAAATATTGGTATCTCAAGTATTTCAAACTTAGCATATGTAAAACAATACTGATACATTATTCTGATTAATGAAAACTATTTATATTATATATTCCATATTCTATATCCCACATTAATTTTATAAGCCAGACGTTCGGAATTATGTTCTCTATGTGGCCTGCTTGTTTTTTGTACCTTGTAAATGTATGGTGTTTATCATATGTACTTAGTAGATAAGAATAAGTAAGTGAAGGAAAGGTATATGTAACAGCAAGCTCCCCATCCCTCCTTTCTCTTCCCATTGCTTGCTCTCATGTTAGTTAACTCATTTTCTCTCATTCTCCTCTTTTTTACCTCCCTCTGCCTTGTTTTCTCCACTTTCTTTCTTTCTATTCGATAATCTATTTTTGATTTTGTCTCATTCAGTTATTTTGTTGTAGTCACTCGTGGAAGTTCCATCCAATTTACATATTCTGAAATATCAATCATTATTATAGCTAGTAAGTCCTTTATTAATTATTATCTTTATATTGTTCCTTACCTGAGTTTCTTTCTTGCTACCTGCTCATTTTTTGTCTTTACCTTTTCTTTCTTCCTCTCTTCAACTTGCTTTCTGTTTCTCTCTCATCTTTCCATTCAACTAACTTTGATCAAAGTTTTTCCCTATACTTCATCTTGCCACCATCAATCCCACTTTTTCGGTGCCAGTTAAAAGTCGATATCTATTATTATGAGTACCTTCATCCTTAGTCTTTCCTCTCCCTCATGTTGGTGACCACTGTGCATGTTCTCAGTTCTTTTCTTTTCGGTGGTGGTGGCAGGGGTCTTGCGATGACTGTTTTTTTTTGGTCCTAATTTGCTGTATAGAGAACTGGACATGTCAAAAAGCATCGAAGAAAAAAGGAAAAGAAATTATATTACATACATATATAAGAGGAATAACCACCAAGATGGATTTGTAATATACTAGAAGAAGTCGCCAAATCGTCTATTCTTCATGGTTAGACGATTTGGTGTCTTCTAGCATATTAGGAATCGACCTTGGTGGTTATTCCTCTTATATGTGTATACATACATACATACATACATACATACATACATACATGTATATATATATGTGTGTGTATATATCATCATCATCATCATCGTCGTTTAACGTTCGTTCTCCATGCGAGCATAGGTTGGACGATTTGACTGAGGACAGGCGAACCAGATGGCTACATCAGGCTCCAAGCAGAGTTTCGTTTCCAATGAAGGAGACGACTTTGGCATGGGTGCCAGTCATCGAATTTAATTCGATTTCGATTTCACTTGCACTTTTCACACTTTTTCACACAGCTATCCTCATCCATTCCTGCTACATGACTATACCAGCGCAATCGTCTTTCTTGCACACCACAACTGATGCTTCGTAAGTTCAACTTTTCTCTCAAGGTATTAACACTCTGTCTAGTATGCACACTGACATTACACATCCATCGGAGCATACTGGCTTCATTCCTTGCAAGCCTACGCATGTCCTCAGCAGTCACAGCCCATGTTTCACTGCCATGAAGCATGGCTGTTCATACGCGTGTCATACAGTCTACCTTTTACTCTGAGTGAGAGGCCCTTTGTCACCAGCAGAGATAAGAGCTCTCTGAACTTTGCCCAGGCTATTCTTATTCTAGCAGCTACACTTTCAGCATATCCTCCCCTGCTACTAACTTGGTCACCTCTAGTTTTTCTCCCTGGAATGTAGCAGAAGTTGTTTTCTGCACATTCACAGTCCAACCCATGCTAGCATGGAAAGCGGACGTTAAACGATGATGATGATGATGATGATGATACACACGCATCATACAATCTGCCTTTCACTCTGAGAGAGAGGCTTTTAGTTACCATCAATGGTATAAGCTTTGAATTTTGCCCAGACCATTCTTATTCTAGCAACTACACTTTCAGAATTTCTCCCACCACTGCTAACTTGGTCTCCTAGGTATCAGAAGCTATCTACTACTTCTAATGAACCTCCCCCACCGCCCCACAAGCATTTGAGAGTGTCTATTGTATGTGCATTTTTAGTACTTATTGTATTCACACATTTGCCACAAAGACTACTTTCTCTGTTAACCCCCCCCCCCCCCGTTTTACCACTACACCTCTTATGTGTTCTAAACTTGCATTGGATCCAATGTATGGATTTTTTCTGTCAACACTCTTCCTACATATTGAGCAACACCATCTCTGCATGGCTGTGTGGTAAGAGGCTTGCTTCCTAACCACATGGCTCTGGTTTCAGTCCCATTGCATGGTACCTTGAGCAAATGTCTTCTATTACAGTCTCAGGCTAACCAAAGCCTTGTAAGTCAATTTGATAAATGGAAATTGGGAGAAGTCTGTTTTATATGTATGTATGTATGTGTGTATGCATGTATGTGTGTATGTATGTATGTGTGTTTGTGTGTATGTATGTATGTGTGCATGTATCTTTGTCCCACCACCACCACTTGACAACCGATGTTGGTGTGTTTACATCCCTGTAACTTGGCAGTTCGGCAACAACAACAATATATATATATATTGTGATTAACACTTAACAATCTGAAGGTGTTGAATTTGTTCCATTTTACATTATATTTTTTTTAATACAAACTCTAAATTATATAACATGGACAAGAATTGTTCTGTTTATATTTGGTATTTTTGTATTCTAAAGTCCATTCTGCTGTCTTTTTTGTCTCATAATACTCAATTAATGTTTCTATGTTCATAAATTCTGGTGATCAAATTAATTTTCTTCTTTTTCTCATTGTAAATCTAATCAATATATGTATATATATATATATATATATATATATATATATATATATATATATATATATATATATATATATCGTCGTCATCGTTTAACGTCCGCTTTCCATGCTAGCATGGGTTGGACGATTTGACTGAGGACTGGTGAAACCAAATGGCTACACCAGGCTCCAATCTGATTTGGCAGAGTTTCTACAGCTGGATGCCCTTCCTAACGCCAACCACTCAGAGAATGTAGTGGGTGCTTTTACGTGTCACCCGCATGAAGGCCAGTCAGGCGGTACTGGCAACGGCCACGCTCATCTCGCTCGAGAAACCTCATGTGTCACCCGCACAAAAGCCAGTCCAGGGCCACCGGCAACGATCTCGCTCGAAAGAATTCATGTGTCGCCCGCACATGAGCCAGTCCAGGGGCACTGGCAACGATCCCGCTCGAAAGATTTCATGTGTCGCCCGCACATGAGCCAGTCGAGGGGCACTGGTAACGATCCCGCTCCAAACATTTCATGTGTCACCCGCACAAGAGTCAGTCCAGGGGCACTGGCAACGATCTCGCTCGAAAGATATCAAGTGTCGCCCGCACATGAGCCAGTCCAGGGGCACTGGCAACGATCCCGCTCGAAAGATTTCATGTGTCGCCCGCACATGAGCCAGTCCAGGGGCACTGGCAACGATCCGCTCGAAAGATTTCATGTGTCGCCCGCACATGAGCCAGTCAAGGGGCACTGGCAACGATCCCGCTCGAAAGATTTCATGTATCGCCCGCACATGAGCCAGTCCAAGGGCACCGGCAACGATCTCGCTCGAAAAACCTCATGTGTCACCCGCACAAGAGCCGGCCCAGGGGCACCGGCAACGATCTCGCTCGAAAGATTTCATATGTCGCCCGCACATGAGCCGGTCCAGGGGCACTGGCAACGACCCGCTCGAAAGATTTCATGTGTTGCCCGCACATGGGCCAGTCCAGGAGCACTGGCAACGATCTCGCTCGAAAAACCTCATGTGTTACCCGCACAAGAGCCGGCCCAGGGGCACCGGCAACGATCTCGCTCGAAAGATTTCATGTGTCGCCCGCACATGAGCCAGTCCAGGGGCACTGGCAACGATCCCGCTCAAAAGATTTCATCAAAATTGCACATGAGGGTTCTTTCCCTCTTTACACACCCTAAAAAAATTCTAATCATGAGACATGTATCCCATACTATTGATCTTTATGCGCATATTCCAAAATTTCAGTCTTCTGGAACCTGTAAAAAAAATTTGCTCCTGCAAAATGGAGCTCATGGAGCTCTAAAATGTGGGAATGAAGGCCCCTATTGGGGGTGGGGGTGTTAATGTCAACCTGAGAAGTTGAATTGTTGGGAATGTTTTTATTTGGGTCTTATAGTATGCCCCTATATATGTGAGAGTATAGTCTCACTTTAATAGTTTCAGTATGAAATTGAAAATATTAAAGTGAAAATATTTGAAATTACAGTAGCGACATGTTATTGTTTCACTTTTGACAGGTAATACTGAAATAGTGGAATAGTTTCAGTGTTAGAGTGAAAGTATCTGACATTACAGTAGAGTGATGTTATTGTTTCATTTTTGACACATAATACTGAAATAGTGGAGGAGATAAGATATTGCTGTGGGCTCGAACTATGCAGGAAGTTAAAAACTTTTTTGGCCTAAGACACTACATGGACCTTAAAAGAATTTTGCTCCTGAAAAATGGAGCTCATGGAGCTGAAAATTGTGGGAGTTAAGGCCCCTATTGGTGATGGGTGTATTAATGTCAACCAGAGAAGTTTAATTGTTGGGAATCTTTTTAACTTGTGTGTAATATGTATTGTTTGAATTTCTTTAAAATAGGAAATATATGTATGTTCACTGGGTTTGTAAAAGAGAGCAAAGCTACAGGAAAGCCAAAGACGAATGATCACGATAATCAGTCAGCTACCGTAGCCTAGTCGTTATTACTCCCCAATGTAGGATTCCTCACCATACAGGTGACAGGTACAGCTTTAAGATGCATTATGGATCTATAGCAATTGGAAGGGCATGACTCAATAGAAACAACAATGTGTGACGTTTGGAGTAAAAGGAAATGAAAGTGTCGCCTCTGGAGTTTGCAAATGACCACTCTACCGATAGGTAACTGGGCAGAAAATATTTACAATCAATAAATGTCTTAGAACAACCAGTCACTCATCTGGGAAGGCCTTGAAATCAATGTTACCAACTGGGGACTACATGTGTCACAGTGGTAATAAAAAGACTCAAAGGAGGTCTGCAACGAAATAATTTTACTCATCACTTTGCAAGTGAATCAGTGGAGGCAAAGATGAGTTTCATTTACTTGACAATTTATGCACCACATTGCAGAAATCACAATGTAAGTATATCTGAAAGGATAGTCTTACACTGTTGTACCGTTGAATTACAAATAATGCTCATCTGTTATGTTCGGGTGACCCTATAGCTACCAATGGTACAACTGTATTCGTCTTTGCTTAGGAAAAATGACTAAATTGTGGGTGTGAAGTCCCCATGAAGGGGTCTTTGTAACTTCTAAGAAGAAAAATTTTTAGAAATATTACTTTATTTGTGTGTAATCTGTATGGTTAAAATTTCATCAACATCAAAAATATATGAATTTTCATGGGGGTTATGGCTATTATGCATAGAATATAATTTCAAAATTTCTTAAAGATCCACTCAATACTTTTGACGTAGTTTTGGATAAGAAAACAAATGACTAATGTGTGTGTTTGTGTGCATATATATGTGTGTGTGTATGGGTGTATATATGTATAGATATCTGTATGCATGTATATATGTGTACATATTAGATGTACACCTATATATATATACATCTACACATATGTATACATATACATGTATGCATATAGATCTATATCTATATATATATATCTATACATATACGTGTACATATACATCTCTCTCTCTTTCTCTCTCTCTCTGTATATATATATATATATATATATATATACAGAGAGAGAGAGATGTATATATATATATATATATGGGAGAATATACAAATAATAACAACAGACGAGGACAGGTGGTGTAAATAACAAAAGTATATATTAGTATGACGCTCGGGAATACGGAAAGTCTTTGACGTTTCGAGCTACGCTCTTCAACAGAAAGAATACGGAGACAAGGAGAAAAACACAGAGAAAAAAAAATTATATATATATATATATATATATATATATATATATATATATATATATATATATATATATATATATATACACACACACCATTAAAGTGAAAGTATCTGTCATCACAGTATCGAAATGTGATTGTTTCAGTTAGTGGAATAGTTTCATTTTTAAAGTGAAAGTATTTGACATGAGTGTTTTTGTTTCACTTTTGACACGTAATACTTAAATAGTGGAGGAGATATGATGTTGCTGTGGGCTCGAACTATACAAGAAGTTAAAAAAATTTTTTGACTAAAACACAACCGGAACCCTAAGTAAGACATGTGTAAAATTTGAATGAAATTGGTTGTGTAGTTCTCGAGTTTTAGGGAAACACACAGACAGACAGACAGACAGACACACATTCTCATTTTTATATATAGAGATTATAAGGTTTTTAACTTTTAAATGTTCATATTCAAAAGATCCTCTGGAAAATTATATATATATATATATATATATATATATATATATATATATATATATATATATATATATATATATATATATATATATAATATACAATATATCATCAATATGTATTTAATATGCTATGTGTATTTGTATATACACTTATTCCACTATTGATCATTCATATATTCCACTGTATTCCATTATTCAGCTTATTGAGAGGTATTATATACTCAACTTTATCTTATTTATTTATGACACTGCATGCACATATTTTTTAGCTTTAGGCACAAAAAATACAAAAACAAACAGAAATACATTGAAATTACAGATTGAAAGTTCAGAATGTTAAGGTGTGTTGCTGCCTCTTCATGTCTATACAAGAAACATTGCTCTTCAGGAACTTTTGCAGTGAACATGAACAATGACACTTATAATAAACAGTTGTAGTTTTTGTATGGATAATATGTCAGATATGTTGCAAACGAACAGCTTTTGCATAAACTAAACCTATTGTTCCTTGAAAACCTTTGAAGATGTATGGTATCTGTGTGTAAGACCCTGGTGGTTTTGAATACATGTACATGTATAAAATTTATGAAATTAGGTGGAGTATTGATTGTGGAAAATATCAGTATAAAATAACATGTAGATCCCTATCTACAACATAGTGAACATATTGAAAGTAATCAAATCTGTATATTTTTTATTTTTTTTATTTACTGCTCTTTTGGTATTTTTATTTACATTTTCATACAGTCTCTTGTAACTTTCATGGTGTACATTTTTCAGCAACACCTCCAACTGGAAAAATCAAATATTTGTACATACAAACCAAAATGTTAAACATATCAGAAAGTTTATTAAAACATCTGCCATCATCATTTATGGCTCTGTTAATCTAGTCTCACATAAATTTCAAGTGTGTTTTCCTACATAAATTACATAATAATAATAATAATAATAATAATAATAATAATAATAATAATAATAATAATAATGATAAAAAATTCATATATATATATATATATATATATATATATATATATATATATATATATATATATATATATATATTATCATCATCATCCTTTAATGTCCGCTTTCCATGCTAGCATGGGTTGGACGGTTTGACTGAGGACTGGTGAGCCAGAGGCTGCACCAAGCTCAATCTGATCTGGCAAAGTTTCTACACTTGGATGCCCTTCCCAACGCCAAATACTCCTAGAGTGTAGTGGGTGCTTTTTACGTGCCACCAGCACGAAGGCCAGTCAGGCGGTTCTGGCAACGACCACACTCAAACGGTGTTTTTACGTGCTACCTGCATGGGAGCTGGTCCGGCGGCACATGCAACGATCATGCTGAAATATCGTTTTTCGCATGTGCCACCGGCACATGTGCTGGTAAGGCAACGCTGGCAATGATCACACTCGAATGGTGCTTTTCACGTGTCACCAGCATGGGAGACAATCCATGGGCCTGGCAACGATCATGCTTGAATTTTACAATAATATGCTTACTTATGTAAAATAAATGTTAAGCTCTTATGATTCAATATTGATAATTACTATACTTTCATCTTGCCTATACATCTAAACAAAGGACTTATTTTCATTATGAAGAACTTTAATGATATTATTCATGTAGCCAAGAGAATGATTATTAAATTCACTGATAAGTTCTGGACTAGAAAAACATGGCAAAATAATTCTGATATCACCATGGGATCTAATGACTCTGTGCAAGTCACAGATCTCATGAGGGTATACTTATTATATTATATGAAAGACGAATTTCATAATCTTGAAGGTGGTCTTTCTAGGGATGATGTTTTGCTCACAATATGTAATTCCAATAATGTTGACTATATTAGAACTAAGAAAAAACTTATTAGATATTTTAAGAATGTAGGTTTGCCTATTACATTTGATGACAACTGTAAAATAATAAACTTCCTAGATGTTACTTTAGACCTTACTACAAGTCTCTCTAAACCTGTCCATAAACCAAATCAGCATCTTAATTATGTAAATCACTTCTCAAATCATCCAAAAGCTGTCATATGTTATATAGTAAATAGAGTATCCTCCCGTATATCATTGCTCTCCACTAACTACATTTTAAATCAAAATACTAATTACAATAATGAAGCTCTAGCTTGGGTTGGTTTATAGAGAGAAAAAATAGCATATCTCTCTAAATATAATGATGACAATTGTAATTACATACTGTCTGAAAGCAATAGAGTAAATAAGATCAATATGAGTTGCTCTTATAATATGTCCAGTCTAACTGTGGCTAACCATAAAATTTACATAAATGGAAGTCCTAGTAAGGATGGAAAAGAATGTAAACTGGTAGGGAGAAAACTCTGCAATGAGTACACATGTCTTTAAAGATAATTATAATATTAATAATAACACTAATAATAGTCAAGACGAAGAGTGCGATTCGATTGTATAGATGTTTTATTCTTTGAACAATACTTCGACAGAACGTCTGTCTTTCTCAAGTTCAAACCAAAAGGTGATTGAAAATTCAAAATTTCAGAAACCAAACGTAAACTATGAACGAGAGTAACCAGCGTCCATACGTTGATGGAATGACATCATCAGTTTTTGTCAGTTTTTTAATAAGCAGAAAGAAAGAAAAAGGAAGACGACAGAAAAAGAAAAGAAAAAGAGAGAAAGAAGAATATTCAATCAAACAGTTTTGTATAAATTTGATGATATTCTCCTATCATCTTATTCATTCCTCCAGGGCGTGATGTCAATAACCCGCAAACATATTTCTCCTCATACATTCTGAGAACTGAAAGTGGGGTACATTCAGAATATTTTTTGAGAATGTGCACTTTCAAATCTTCTTCAAAATTGCAGCCGCTTGAAACGAAATGTTCAGCAAGTTCTGTTGAACTACTGTTCTTGTGCCTGACGTCGAATCTGTGCCCATTAAACCTTTTGTTTAATTGTTCCGTTGTACAACCAACATAAATCAAGTTGTGTTTCGTGCATTCTGCAGCGTACACTAAATGGGAATCTTTGCAGGTTCCCCCTTCTGTATAAATCATAACATGTCTATTATGATTTTTGATGGTATTCACTTCACTCATGTTGTTGCACAACGAACAGGGCTTACCTCTCTTGCGGCTGTTCTTTAACGTACAGCGTGCAGATACTCCAATGTTCGTTTTCTTGGAGTCAGATATAGAGGTCAATAATTCTTTTATGTTCTTATTCCGTCGAAAGGCTACATTTTTATAAATTGAACTTTTTGGACATACTCTTTGTGTATGGGGACTAAAACAAAAATTTTCAGTCGATTGATATTTTATTTCATTTTATTTAGATTTTTAGTAGCATGACACGCTTTAGAATTTTTAGTCGATTGTATTTACCTTTTTGATAGGCCATTCTATATATCTGTATTTTTATTTGTATATATATTTTTACCTTCTGTGTTTTTTGTAGATGTATACTTTATATGTTTGAGAACCATGGTAATATTTATATATAATCAAATGTTTGGAGATATGGTGTTACATATGAAGACGTTGACTCAAATTTAATGTTTGTTCTATGATCAATGTTTCTTTATCTCTGTCTCAATTACATTTGAGCACTTCTTTTTTGCAGTCCTATAAACCCTTTTGTTTCCATAAAAGGAGACAAAAATTATTTCTTGTCATATATATATATATATATATATATATATATATATATATATATATATATATATATATATATATATATATATATAGTTAGTTAGTTATATTGTATCCATATACACATATAAATATTTGTATATGTGTATTTATGCATATATGTGCGTAACCTCTTATCCCTTATAAATTGTTATCTTTCTTGTTCATAATGAATACTTTTTAGTTACTTAAGCTTCCCATGCTGGCATGGGTTGGACGGTTTGACTGAGGACTGGCGAGCCAGATGGTTGCACCAGGTTCCAATCTGACCTGGCAGAGTTTCTACACCTGGACGACATTTGAACATTAGGCCTCACCGGGGCAATGACTAGTGACCGAGACTTTTGGAAATATGCAGTGCGTGAGAAGACCCGGCAAGCCAAGTGGGACCATCATCTGTGGCCTCTACCAGGGGTGTAGCCAGCTCACTTATTCGTACCTTTACTTAATTGAACACTAAACTCTGCTTGCAAAGACCTGTTGGGGCAAGTGAAATTGAAATCGTAATTGAACCAAATTCGATGACTGGCACCTGAAAATATCAAAAATGAGGTTA
>NW_028315468.1:0-2500 GCF_046866305.1 Octopus bimaculoides
AGAGCTTGGCGGCACTCGAGGTGCCAAGTGCCCTTTCTCGGTCTACGTTTGATCCAGGATTGCAGCTCTGTTAAAGAAACGAGCTGCGGAAAATCGCGTCTGACGAAAGGCGACCACACCTGTTCACCGTCCAGGAAGCGCCTGAGATGTCGTAGCCTGAGCGCATGTTTGCGCATCAGCAACCACGGCATGCCAAGGCCTCCGTTCAGCGGCTGTTGACAGCAGATAGAGCGCCTGACCAGTGGTACCTGACCCTTCCACAAAAAGTTGAAGAGCAAGTGTACTATCTTGGTTAACCAGCGGTCGGGACAAGGGACGACGGTCAAACGGTAATAGATGACGGATGCGATGTACGCATTCGCTACCTCCGCTCGACCTTTCAAGGAGAGCTTCCTCTCAGCCCATTTCTGGGTGAGGTTGGCCACCCTGTTCGTCACTTCTTTCCAGTTTTTCTCCAACTGGAGGTCCGGACCGAACCAGACCCCGAGCAGTTTAACGGGTCCGTCTGTCCAGCGCCCTACGACGCTGTTGGACGGCATGGACTTGCCCCTCCAGGTGCCTAGTTGCAAGCCCATTGACTTTTCCGCGTTAATTTTCGCACCTGTCACCGCTTCATACTCGTTTAGTGTCTCGCCAATCAGGTCAATATGCCTGTGGCTCGACACCATCACGGTAACGTCGTCGGCATAGGCAGACATACTCCTTCCACATCCCAGATCACGCGGGACGCCCCTCAAAGCCTCCAACTTCTGCAGTAATGGCTCGAGAGTCAATACATACAGAAGGGAGGAGAGAGGACACCCTTGGCGAACCGAACGCGAGATGTTGAACGGTTCCGATAGATGGCCGTTCACCCGTATGATCGAGCAGATGCCGCTGTATAAAGCAGCTATCCACCCGCGGAAGACCGGACCGAAACCAGCTGCCTTGAGAACAGCTGCCAGGTATCGATGGTCGACCCTATCGAAGGCTTTAGACTGATCTAAATTGATCAAAGCCCCACCCGCGCCAGCTTCGTTACCCACTCTCTCTATGATGTAGCGCATGAGATGGAGGTTGTCGTGGATAGACCTGGTCGGCACAGCGCATGTCTGCGCCTTGCCGATCAGTTTGCCCACGACAGGCGCCAATCTCTTGGCTAGCACCTTGGCCAAGATCTTCAACTCTGTGTTGAGCAGAGTGATGGGCCTAAAGTTCCCTATAATGTCCCCCTTGTTTGGGTCCTTTCTTAGCAAAGCCACCACTCCCCGACAAACAAAAGCAGGAATTCTCCCGTTTTGTTGCCAGTTGCAGTAGACGTTTGCCAAGACGCCCGCAAACAAGTCTGGCATTGACGTATAAAGCTCGTAAGGCAGACCATCCAAACCCGGCGATCTACCTCTCGTGCAGCCTTTCATCGCTTCCCGTACTTCCCAGGCAGATATCGGTCCTTCGCAGCACTCGGCCTCGCTGGTCGAGAGTTGCGGCAGGCCGTCTAGGTACACACCGAAATCTGTTCCGTCGTCCGTCCTACCGTTTGTCCCGAACAATTGAGCAAAGTGTTGCTGAAAGGCCGAACACATCTGCTTCGGTCCCGAAATCTCGCAGTCGTTCTGGTCCACCAAAGACCGAATGGTCGCTCTGTTGCCACGCTTCGCCTCAACCACGCAGGCCCATCGAGCGGCCTTAGTCCCCTCCCCGCTTACCAAAAGTGCTTTAGCTCTGACAACGCAGCCTTCATGCTTGGCATCAAAGTGTTGGTCGAGGGCCAACTTCGCTGCTAACACGTCGGTTGCGATGCCTGTCCCAAGAGCCTCGTCTAGTTTGTTAACTAAATCCCGCTCTGTTTTCTTACATTCTACAGCTAGAGCCTTACTAAACCTAATTGATTCTGCTCTAATTGCCCGCTTCAGGGCGAACCACCAGTTGTTGTTGATGATTGCCCCGGTTAAAGCCCTCTTAACTAATAAACTAATCCGGTCTCTGTAGGCTTTGCACGCCGTTGTCGACGTGTTTAGCTTCCAGTAACCGGGGCCTTGTCTATGGAGCCGATCTAAGTTGACCGTACAGATCACGAATTTGTGGTCCGTGTAGCCGACTATGTTGAATTGTGGACACCCTATGCTATCCTTATCCGCTGGCCTACAGAAAAATCTATCTAAGTACGATCTAGACGACCCGATGCGATTAGTCCAAGTCCACATTAGCACATTCGGGTTGTCTAGTTGATACCTGTCGGACAGCTGAAAGCGTTTGAGCAGGTTGGCGAGGCTCTTGCATCCCCCTTTCCTATTAGATGCTCCCGCACCCACCCTATCGATACGTTCGTCTAGGACAGCGTTCCAGTCCCCAACTAGCACTAAAGTGCGAGAAGTACCTAGGAAAACCTCCAGACGTTTGAAATAATCCGACTGCCCTGCTCCTGTCGGAGCGTAGGCAGCCAGCAGTCTGAAAGCAGCGCCATCACTACTATCGACGTCCAGGACCACCAACTTACCTTCCGGATCCAGGAAGACTGCTC
>NW_028315468.1:7500-17500 GCF_046866305.1 Octopus bimaculoides
CACAGCTTTTTAATATTCTCCCAAAGAGCCTGAGGAATCTGCACAAAGTAGATGTAGGGGTTTTTAAATCAAAGCTGGACCTCTTCCTATCGAGAGTCCCAGATGAATCTACTTCACGGCAAGAGGTGCAAATGAGGGTTGCTAAATCAAACTCCATTCTTCACCATGTGCCACATATTGTAGGAGGCTCCCTGTAATAACAGTGTAGCAACACGGCGGTGCATCAGCATGGCCGCAGCTCTAAGCTGAAACTATAAACAACAAACAACAATATTCTGTTGTGTCTGGGGAGAGTCATTTTCTTATTGTGTCTTAAAATTTAACACACTCACCGGTTAAATTTCCACTTATTTCTTATTTTTATTTTCCTAAAATTTTCGTTGTGTCTTGCGACCTTTTCCATAGTCTTGACTCTCTTGAGAAATAAGAGGAAATTTTACCTGTGAGTGTGTTAAATTTTAAGGCACAATAAGAAAATGACTCTCCCCAGACACAAAAGAATATGCTTCAACACACGAAATCACATAAAGAAATCTTGCAAACCAAATCCAAAAACGAAATATATATACATATATACATACATATATATATATATATATATATATATATATATACACATACATGATGGGCGTCTTTCAGTTTTTGCCTACCAAATCCGCTTACAAAGATCTAGTTGGTCTAAGGCTACAGTAGAAGACATTTGACCAAAGTGCCATGTATTGGGACTGAACCTGGAACTATGTGGTTGGGAAGCAAACGTCTTACCACTCAGCCATGTGCATGTGTGTATATAAATACGATTGATTGTGTGTGTGGTGGGGGGAAGAAATATTTGAAAACATTGTGGTGAGAGGAAAGAGAGAGGGAGAGAGAAGGTGGAAGAGATGGAGAAGAGGAGGGGCAATGACACAGGAAGCAGTTGCCCTGATGAGAAAGGAATACTGGGGGCAGAAACAAGGAAAACAATGGAATTTTCATTACACCAGTTCTAACAATATTTGTGACAACAACAACAACAACAACGTTAATAACAATAACAATAATAGCCACTGTACCAAAACCTAAGAGTTTCTGATTTTGTTCAAATATACATGCGAATGTATATGTACACATACAGGTAAGTGTGTGTGTATGTATATATATATATATATATCATCATATATATCTATATCTATCTATATATATATATACACTCACACACACATGTATATATATATATATATATATGTATATATATCATCATCATCGTTTAACGTCCGCTTTCCATGCTAGCATGGGTTGGACGATTTGACTGAGGACTGGTGAAACCGGATGGCAACACCAGGCTCCAGTCTGATTTGGCAGAGTTTCTACAGCTGGATACCCTTCCTAACGCCAACCACTCAGAGAGTGTAGTGGGTGCTTTTACGTGTCACCCGCACAAAAACGGCCACGCTCGAAATGGTGTCTTTTATGTGCCACCCGCACAAGCCAGTCCAGGGGCACTGGCAACGATCTCGCTCGAAAATCCTACAGGAGCCAGTCAGGCGGTACTGGCAACAGCCACGCTCAAAATGGTGCATCTCATGTGCCACCCGCACAAGAACCAGTCCAGGGGCACTGGCAACGATCTTACTTGGCTTGCCGGGTCTTCTCACGCACAGCACATTTCCAAAGGTCTCGGTCCGTAGTCATCGCCTCGGTGAGGCCCAATGTACGAAGGTCTTGCCTCACCACCTCAGCCCAGGTCTTCCTGGGCCTACCTCTTCCACGGGTTCCCTCAACTGTTAGGGTGTGGCACTTTTTCACGCAGCTATCCTCCTCCATTCTCACCACATGTCCATACCAGCGCAATCGTCTCTCTTGCACGCCACAACTGATGCTTCTAATGTTCAGCTTTTCTCTCAAGATACTTACACTCTGACGGGTATTCACATTGACATTACACATCCAACGGAGCATACTGGCTTCATTCCTTGCGAGCTTACGTATGTCCTCAGCAGTTACAGCCCATGTTTCACTGCCATGTAGCATGGTTGTTCGTACGCATGCGTCATACAGTCTGCCTTTTACTCTGAGTGAGAGTCCCTTTGTCGCCAGCAGGGGTAAGAGCTCTCTAAACTTTGCCCAGGCTATTCTTATTCTAGCAGCTACACTTTCAGCGCACCCACCCCCACTACTAACTTGGTCGCCCAGATAGCGGAAGCTATCGATTACCTCTAGTTTTTCACCCTGGAATGAGATAGAAGTTGTTTCCTGTTTGTTTGCAGTCTTTATTGCACTGCAGTCTTTAATATATACGTATATATATATATATATATATATATATATATATATATATATATATATATATATATATATATATACACACACACACAAGAAAATATATAAATTCAATTGGGGTATTGACTTTGTAGTTTGCTTTATAAAGCCTGTCTGCAGGTATTGACTATCAGATAACATTTTACAGGGAATATTGATCGTATCGCTCAACATGCATCTGTAATCCATAAAGTACCAATAAGGTTTATATAAATATAAATATTAACAAAGAGAATGGACAGAGAAGACTTGCCATTTGTCAATATTACTGGATTAATACTGATTCAATCTATTATTTCATATATTATATATAGTAATATTTCAGCAATGATTTTCTGGTAAAAAAATGAGACGATTGTAGCATTATGCCAAAAGAGGTGTTGCTCAACCCATTCTCTTTGTTAAAACTTATATATATATATATATATATATATATATATATATATATATATATATATATATATATGTGTATGAATGTGGGTGCAGATGTATGTGTGTATATATATATATATATATATATATATATATATATATATATATATGTATATATGTATATATATACATATATATGGACACACACACACACACACACACACACACACAAGTATAGGCGCAAGAGGTTTGATTGTGAAGTTTGTGGTGAGCAATGAAAAGAGTGAGAGTGGCAAATTCTCTCTCCTCCGACCCCCGCAACCCACTGCTCCACCATCACTGTCACCCCATTCCCACCACGACCCCCTCTCCTTATCACAATAACTATTTAGAGTCCTTCGATGGCTCATCTATCGCCTGCTGCATCAGTCGTAGTTGTTCCGAGATCTCAAGAAACTGTTTGGCCATATTTTTATTCAACTTGCGAGGGGCTGGACCTGCCCCTTGCCTGTTTGAAGCTTGCTTTCCCACTTGTGGTTTTTCCTCAGTGTCTTGAATGATATGTCTGGAAAATGGAGAGGGAGAGAGAGAGAGAGAGAGAGAGAGAGAGAGAGAGAGAGAGAAAAGCAGAAAATTAATATAGAAAACAAAAAACAATGAATTACGTGCCAAAAACAAACAAAGAAAAGAACATAAACCTTTCTACACACACACACACACACACACACACACACAAAGTCATAAATGACAGAGAAACAGTTTGATGAAATTTTATTTAATAACAAAATTCCAATATCTTGACAAATTATTTTCTAACTTAAAAGCATGTAAATAATTTATATTATTCTATAGAATGAGAAATAAATATACACTCCTTGTTGTTTTCTCTTCTCCTATATATTCTATGTGTTTTGTAGAACGATACATTAAGGAGCTTTTCTAGGAGCTCCACAGGATTACTTGAATGCCATGAAGATTCCGTCCAGATTTTCTGATTGTTGTTTAAGTTATTTGGGAATGTAATGTCGGTGGAGTTGCCTCCCCTTGTCCGTCTCTGGTTTGTGTTCGATAAGCCTGGGTTCATTTCTGTGTATGTTTTTGGTTTATTTTCCTTCAGCAAGGGCTTATCCGATGCCTATTCTACGATGAACTGTGTTTCGTAGTTAATAAACAAATTGCTTTGTCTTTGCCAGCCTTGTAGCGAGTTTGTTTCTTCAGCTTCACAAGTTGTTTGCCACAGTTTAAAGACACTTTCCAAGCGTTGACCATCTCAATGTTTCTTTAATTCGTTGTAGATTTCCTCATCTATGTTCTTCAATTTTTCTTCATTGCTCAGCGCTCTAAGCTTAAGCAGTTCTATTTCTGTCTTCATGTTTTCCAAGTGTTAGTTTCTCCCTTAATTGTCTTTGTTGGTCCTGTTCGTTTGGAATACGTTTAATTTGGAGTTTATGAGGCAGAATTTAACCAGTGTTCATAAATTTCTGCCTTGTGCTTGTTTTTGATGATGTTTCAGAAAGAAACCTTTCTGGCTTTAAATTTTTCATTCTATATGTGTATAATGCGGTTTTTAATTGTTAGTGGAGGGGGATGGGCTTCTATCTTGTGTATCATCTGTAGGTGGATTTTCATTTAAGCAATTATTATGTGGTAAAGAATGAAGAGTGGTGCATAATTCGGACAAATGTTGATTGAGCTGTTCCACTGATTGTTCTTTCTTTCATTTTCCTCTTGTGTGGAGCGAGTGAGTTCATCAGTGTTGCTAATCAAAAGTCTCAAATTCGTGTTCATCTCTCTCAGTTCCTTAAGAGTCTCTTCTTTGAGACTTTTAACTGTAGAGTTTGGTGTTTGTGGCATTTTCATTCTCACGTGTAGTGAAATATAATAGAAATATGGCACAAAATAGAAACACACACTTGGAAATATAAAAAGAAAAACAAACGTAAAGTCTTTTTATGAAAAGTAACGATAGATATATGCAATTAGATGAACTGAGGTGGGAGTAAAAGTAGTAAAAGTCATTGTTGGGAGTTGTTAAAGAGATTGAAAAGCATACTGGTTTCCTAATATACCTAATCATTGCGTTATGTAAGATTTTTTCTACTAATTTAATTCAGTTTACGTATCCTTTCCCCGCCCCGTCTAAATTGAAATCAGAATGTAAAGCGTTTTGTCCTCCTAATTTCCGTTTCTATGGCCAAGAAGTCAAACATTCTCATAGAATTTCAGTCGCATTAGAACTACTCCAGAAAGACGAAGGCTCTGGTCGGCCCGAGGCTATAGTAGAAAACACTTGCCCAAGATGCCACGCAGTGGGACTGAACCCCGAACCATGTGGTTTGTTAGCAAGCTACTTACCACACATCTATTACAAAATTTACGAACGACCACACGTTTTGAGATTCAGGTGAATTTTCAAACTTCAAAACAAATCCTCCAATATATATATATATATATATATATATATACTCTTTTACTTGTTTCAATCACTTCACTGTGGCCATACTGGAGCACCGCCTTTAGTCGAGCTAATCGACCCCACGACTTATTCTATTAGTCTCTTTTACCGAACCTCTAAATTACGGGGACGCAAAAACACATACACATATACTACGGGCTTCTTTCAGTTTCCGTCTACCAAATTCACTCACAAGGCTTTGGTTGGCTTGAAGCCATAGTAGAAGACACTTGCCCAAGGTACTACGCAGTGGGACTGAACCCGGGACCATGCGGTTGGTAAACAAGTTACTTACCATACAGCCACTCCTGCACACACACACACACACACACACACATATATATATGGAACAAAAATGCAATAGAGAAGAGAGGGCATTAAAACATCTGGACAGATGGATGATTGAAAGGCGGACAAGAGAAACAACAATTAGAAGGACAGGCCAAAGAGGATGGGTCATTCGTGGCTTTCTTTCCTCAGTCAAGTTCCAGAAGTCACGACCATTTCGGGCAGTTACATATATAAGAGTGTATAAGTATTTGTACACAGAGAGGTGACCCTTGGCAGGATGCCTTACATGCAAGAAAGCGGGGCCAAAGCCAAACCACGAAAAAAAAGGTAATTCCAAAGAGAATGAAAGCAAAAGTTATTTATAGTTAACCTCTCTGTGTATAAATACTTATACAGTCTTATATTTGAAAATATGTTTCTTTATTGACTTTTATTACTCATGCTTGCCACTGGTATGAAAATTTTTCCAAATTTTCTACCCTTATAATTGTCACAGTATATATATAATACACATTCGTCATCATCATCGTTTAATGTCCGCTTTCCATGCTAGCATGGGTTGGGCGATTTGACTGAGGACTAGTGAAACCAGATGGCTACACCAGGCTCCAATCTGATTTGGCAGAGTTTCTACAGCTGGGTGCCCTTCCTAACGCCAATCACTCCGAGAGTGTAGTTGGTGCTTTTACGTGTCACCAGCACGAAGGCCAGTCAGGCGGTACTGGCAACGGCCACGCTCAAAATGGTGTCTTTTACGTGCCACCTGCACACGAGCCAGTCCGGTGGCACTGGCAACAATCTCGCTCGAATGATTTTCTAACGTGCCACTAAGGCGACGCTGGTAACGATCACGCTCAAATGGTGCTATTTACGGGCCACTAGCACGGAAGCCAGACAGCTGCTCTGGCAATGATCACGCTTGGACAGTGCTGTTAGTGCTCCACTGGCACCGGTGCCAGTCATATAAATAATATGGGTGGCTTATAAGTAATTTAGCAGCCTAAAGGCAAATTTATAGATGTCACTAGAGTGACAGAAGGTACAAAATGGTACCAGCATTGCTTGAAATAAGAGTCTTATTTCTAGCAATGCTGGTACTACTTAATACCCTGCTCTCCATTCTTTCCTGTTGAAGAGTGTCGGCTCATTTTTGCCAAGCATCAAACAAATATAACTTGCTTGTCGATCATACACCTGTCTTTGTCTGTTGTTTTTCTATAAATTTCAACTGTATCATCATCATTATTGTTGTTTAACGTCTGCTTTCCGTGCTGGCATGGGTTGGATCGTTTGACTGAGGACTGGCGAACCAGAAGGCTGCACCAGGCTCATATATGTATGTATGTATGGATTGCTGGGAGGATAGAAAGAGGAGGTGTTTTCAATACAGCACAAAAGCCAAGCTTTAGGCTATCCACACTGTCAGATTCCAGTCATATTTTGAAATCCTTAAGGTGTAGCATTCACAACACTAAAATCATAAAAGTGTGTGTGTCTACACACACACACACATACATACATACATGCACATACACTGACATGTATATATATACACACACATCAATATACACCCCCTCAGTTGGCCAGCTGTTTTCTTTATGTACACCATATATATAATCCCTTATTGTTCTGTCTGAAATCTCAAGAACTCAAGAAGATTAAGTTTGTCCAAAGACACCTGGAAAAGGTTTAGTTTTTGAAAGCATTATATTTCGGTTGCCTGGTTCCATGAGAGTTACCTTGTCTGTTGGAATACATTTTTAGATTACTGGCGTGTACAATACATGCTCACACATGTATGTATGTATATATATATATATATATATATATATATATATATATATATATAGAATCAGTGGGACTTATCCTGGAAAATAATACGTTCTTCTTCAATGGTAAGAACTATATCCAAATTAAAGGCACGGCTATGGGGACGAGGTTTGCCCCCGTTTATGCGAATTCAGTGATGGGTTACTTGGAACAAAAACTCTACCAGGAAATAGAGGAGAGATATAACACCGAATTTAGGAAGCTTATAGAAAAAGCATGGAAGAGATACCTGGACGATTGCTTCATAATCTGGACCAAACCTCAAAGCATTGTGGAAGAATTTAACACCCTCCTGAACAACCTACACCCATCCATCCAATTCACAAAGGAGATGAACAGTAGCAAATTACCATTTCTAGATATAATGGTAATTAAAAATAACACCGCCATTACCACAGATATATATTACAAACACACAGACACACACCAATACTTGAACTTTAAATCGTGCCATCCACCCCATACAAAACGCAACATACCATACTGCCTAGCCAGGAGAATATGTACTATTGTAGAGGATATAGAGACCAGAAATCAACGCCTGATGGAACTGAAAGAATTTCTGGTGAAGCAAAAATACCCATCACGACTCATAGAAAATGGTATTCAGCGGGCTTCGAAAATACCCATACAACAACTGAGGACACCGCAAAGAAAAGACAAACAGGAAAAGATCATTCCATTTATAGTGACACAAAATCCATGCCACCAGAACATCTTTAATATCGCCAAAGCGAACTTACCGATCCTTGCACAAAGTAAGGAATTGAGAAATATCATTACAGATCAAAATATAACTCTCAGTAAGAGACAACCTAAAAACTTGAAAAAACTATTAACAAAGGCAAGGTTTGACCTCGGCAACAAAAATCAAACATTCACTGTATCCAAATGCAATGATAGCCGATGCGGCACATGCCGATCAATCCATACCGGCCCATATATGAACACAAAAACAGGGAAAATATTCACCAATGCGAACATGAACTGCAAAAGTAGAAATCTAATCTACTGCATCAAATGCCCTAATTGTGAAGAATTGTACGTTGGCCAGACAGGTAATGCACTATCGGAACGCTCACGGGTACATCGACAACAGATTAAAAACCCAGAAGTCCGCCAAATACCACTGAGTAACCATCTAGCAACATGTGGTCATCAAACTTTTATTATATTTCCATTCCATAAACTTTATAACCGGAATGAAATTGAAAGAAAATGCAAAGAAAAGGACTTTATTAAGAAATTCAAACCCACTCTTAACAAACAATGATTAAATCCATCTTACTTGGGGTTTAAAAATCTTATCCTTGTAACCAAAACACAAAAAATCTCTCAGATATCATCATTTCTATAAATAGATTTGGCATCATTTCTAAGAACAGCCAAACACCTACTGGGGTTTAAAAATCTTAAAAATCACAAAACAAGAAATTAAAATATCATCATTTCTAAAAATAGATTTAACATCAATTCTAAAAATAGCCAAACACCTACTGCTGCTGTCCAAAGGAATTGGTATAAAAGACAGAAAACCAGCCAACTGATTACAGTCTGTTAAAGTCTGTCATACCGGCCATGACGAAGGGAAATAGCCCTGAAACTCGAGTCGCCTTTATATATATATATATATATATATATATATATATATATATATATATATATATATATATATATATATATTTATATATATATATATTTATATATATATATATATATATATATATATATATATATATATATATATATATATTTATATATTTGATCCTTTATATTGAACACTCAATATTTCATCTACATTCAATACTTTCTTTCATGGTGCCATCCATTTTTATTTTATTTTATTTTATATTGTATATTGTATATCATATTATATATTGTATATTCCATATTCTATACCCCACATTAGTTCTGCAGGAATATAAATAAAACATAAAAAACAGACAGTGTTGGAACTCTTTTAAGCAAAATAATATATTCCTCTATACACAATCATACAACAAAAACCCCACCTTTTTTGTATTTATTTTTACTTGCATATATATATATATATATATATATATATATATATATATATATATAAGAGAATGAATGGGAGAAAGAGAGCCTGCCGTATGTCGACCCAATAGAGGGACCAGCTATCCGAGTTGATAGTACCAGGGTAGATAAAGCAATTAAGAGTATGAAGACCGGGAAAGCCCCCGGCCCATGAAGAATCACTGCAGAGATGCTCAAAATATTTGGCAGTGTTGGCTATAGCCTAGTCACCCGTATTACGAACCAGGTGATACACGAAGGAGTCATACCCAATGACTGGTGTAGCAGCATCATAGTCAACTGCTACAAAGGTAAAGGTGACGCTTTAGATACAAATAATTACAGAGGCATCAAGCTGTTAGATCAGGTTATGAAAGTTACAGAGAGGGTCATAGCCCAACTAATAAGGGAGCGAATCAATTTAGATGAGATGCAGTTTGGGTTCGTGCCAGGTAAAAGCACTACTGATGCCTTATTTCTAGTGAGACAGTTGCAGGAGAAATACCTAG
The DNA here is from genome assembly GCF_046866305.1 of Octopus bimaculoides. Classification (NCBI taxonomy): domain Eukaryota; kingdom Metazoa; phylum Mollusca; class Cephalopoda; order Octopoda; family Octopodidae; genus Octopus; species Octopus bimaculoides. The sequence continues at coordinate 17,296 of NW_028315468.1, forward strand.
CTAAAGATAAACCTCTGTACCTGGCTTTCGTTGACATGGAGAAAGCCTTTGACAGGGTCCCCCGATCCCTTATCTGGTGGTCAATGAGGAAACTTGGGATAGAAGAATGGTTAGTGAGAGCTGTGCGAGCCATGTACAGAGATGCTGCCAGTAAGGTGAGGGTTGGAAATGAGTACAGCAATGAATTCCGGGTAGAGGTAGGGGT
>NW_028315468.1:22500-30000 GCF_046866305.1 Octopus bimaculoides
GACCTCCTTCTTCAAGGTGGATGTTCGTGCAAGTGAGGGTTTTATTTTTGTTTTTGTTTGTTGGTTTGATGGAATTATGGGAAATCAGCTCAAAAACTCAAAAAGACGATAAGTACAGACGTTGATTCATTTGACTAAAATGAATCGGTAGAGAGGGTTTCAGCCAAAAGGTTTTAGGATCTGATGGTACGACATAAAGGCAAACCCCTTTATGGGCGCAAAACCTAAACCGGCCTTATCAAACTTTAATATATATATATACATATATATATATAAATATATCTATATCTATATAAATATATATATATATATATATATATATGTGTGTGTGTGTGTGTGTGAGGGATATATATATATATATATATATATATATATATATATATATATATATATATATATATATATATATGCACAGAAAAGTTGGCAACACACTACATGGGCCAATTATGAAGGAGTGATGCAAAAAATACAGTAGATAGGTTGATCGATGTATATGTATGTGTGTGTGTATGGATATATATGTACATATGTGTGTGTGTGGATATACATGTATGTATGTGTGTGTGCGTGTGTGTATATATGTACATATGTGCATATATGCATATATGTGCATGTATGAGGCTGCGACATATATGTGTATGTATATATATATATATATATATATATATATATATATGTATATATATGTGTATATATATGTATGTATATACTCTTACTCTTTTACTCTTTCATTTGTTGCAGTCATTTGACTGCGGCCATTCCTTGAATGTTTTTTTTACTCGAACAATCCAACCTCAGGACTTATTCGTGTTTTAAAGCCAAGTACTTTTGCTGAACCTCTAAGATACAGGGCCAGAAAGACACCAACACTGGTTGTCCAGTAGTGGAAGGGAGACAACTACGAACATACAGACACACACACACATAGATGTATACATATATATGCAGTGGGTTTCTTTCAGTTTCCATCAACCAAATCCACCACTTTGTACATGCACACACACACATATACTCACGCAGACTAGAAACACTTATTTAAATTTCTTTTTTGCACCGTAGAATTTCCATCATCCCACAACCAAGTTTGCCATCCGAGAGTGTAGCGGGTGCTTTCTATGTGCCACCAGCACAGGAGCCAGTCAGGGGGTACTGGCATCGGCCACATTCGGATGCTGCATTTTATGTGCCACCGGCACGTATATCATCATCATCCTCATCATCGTTTAACGTCCGCTTTCCATGCTAGCATGGGTTGGATGATTTGACTGAGGACTGGTGAAACCAGATGGCTACACCAGGCTCCAATCTGATTTGGCAGAGTTTCTACAGCTGGATGCCCTTCCTAACGCCAACCACTCAGAGAGTGTGTATGTATATATATATATATATATATATACTCGGTTATAATGTCTTACGTTTAAGCTGGTTCCCATACATTTCCATGAGGAGAAGTTTACATTTTTAACATCGCCGATTCCTATGGATCGCATAAATTGTAATTCTTCGAAACATATGTCGGAATAAAAGTATGCAGTTATAACATGCGTTTACTCCATTCTTTAAATTCATATATACTCAAATACCCAAAATATCAAGGAGTTTCTGCCTCACAAACAGGAGTTACACCACAGTTATTTTGTGATCTTTGCTACCCTGGTATCTATTAACCCATTTATTTTATCCGTATTATTTTTAATAGGAGAATATAAATACATATAATTAAATATATATATATCATATATCTAATTCATATACATAACATGTATATATATATATATATATATATATGTGTGTGTGTGTGTGTGTGTGTGTGTGTGTGTGTGTGTGTGTGTGTGTGAATTAGATCCACTCAAACAGGGGTCCCCAAACTTTTTAGACCATCGACCCCTTCATAGAATCCTTGACCCCTCATCAAACTTCAGTCATGTACAAGACAATAAATACATAATAAAAATAATTAAGTAGCTGTGCATTTATTGACCCCTTGAATAATCTAACCGACCCGCACCCTGCAGGGGTTGGTACTGACCACTTTGGAGACCCCTGCACTAAACTGCACTTCACCCTCGGTATGACTGTAAGCCACAGGACATATTAAATAACCAAGAAAGAAACTATGTGTAGATTGTAATTAAAATATAAGGAGAACGATTTCTAAAATGTTCAGCCACGCATGAAAAGATCATAAAAGACGAAACGTAATCCAAACCACAACGGAAGATTAATTAACTCAGCCAACAGTGAAATCTTACTAATTAATAAACAGGTTTCCATAATATTATAATTGGGAATGTTACAATGGAATCTGGCCACAGAATCATAACAATGCCAACAGTCATGTGCTTCACTTCTATTATTATTATTATTATTATTATTATTATTATTATTATTATTATTATTATTATTATTAACGCTGTTAGTATTTGTAGTTCGAAGTTCAGTCGGTTTGATATTGCTAAAGCATGAGTCACACCACTTTGTTCTTATTTGCTGAGGAATTTTGAAGTTTAGAGGATAACAACATTGAAATGTCTGCGTTTATAAGAAAAACTGTGGTTTTCATAAAAGAAGAAAAAGAAATGAATTTCAGATGTTTGTAATGAGCAGAACAAAAATATGAAATATAAAGGCATAGGCTTGGCTGTGTGGTAAGAAGCTTGCTTGCCAACCACATGGTTCTGGGTTCAGTCCGACTGCATGGCACTTTGGGCAAGTGTCTTCTACTGCAGCCTCAGGCTGACCAAAGCCTTGTGAATGGATCTGGTAGATGGAAACCGAAAGAAGCCCATCATATATATCATCATCATTGTCATCATTGTCGTTTAATGTCTACTTTCCATGCTGGCATTGGTTGGACGGTTTGACTGGGGGCTGGTGAGCCAGACGGTTGCACCAGGCCCCAATATATATATATGTATGTATGTATGTATATACCTGCTAACATGGAACCCTACAATGGATTCCTAACTCCAGCCCAAGCTGTGAACTTGGAACCTAATGGATGACCAATTATAACATTTACACAGCGTACCTATTCATTTAAATCACCAGTTAACTAAACCCCCCCCCCATATCCTATGTTTGTTTGTGTGTATGTGTGTGTTTTCCCCCCCACCCCACTGCTTGACAATTGATGTCGGTGTGTTTACATCCCCATAACTTAACAGTTTGGCTAAAGAACTGATAGAATGAATACTAGGCTAAAAAGAAGGGGGGAAAATAAACCCTGGGGTTGATTTGTTTAACTAAAACCTTTTAAAGCAGTGCTCCAGCATGGCCACAGTCAAATGACTGAAATCAGTAAAAGATAAAGATACCGAAAAACCACTGGTCTGGTTCGGTCCATTTTCCTCGACCCTAAAACAATAAAAGACAAAGAGAACCTCGATAAGATTTGAACACAGAACAACAGAGTCCAAAAAAAAAAATCACAAGGTGTTTTATCCAATGCTCCAACGCCTCAACTGGTTCTCTACAATTTGGTGTTTCGGTGTTTTGGTGCTGGAAATTATTTAACACAAGAAAAACTGAAGGTGTTTACACAGTCTTGATGAATTTACCATTTCCAAGAAGCCAGGATCAAAGGAATTGAGAATTCTTTGAGTTTGGAGCATTCACGTGTTCTAAGGCAGTGAGATGTGTTGGGGAAGGTCAGAAAGTCTGGCTTAGAAATGGGAATAGACTTTCAAACCCCAAAACATACGTTTTTTTATTTTTTATTAATCCCCATCTGTCTGTGTTTTCGACTCCGTCAATAATCTGCCGCTTTCTCTTCGCCTCCTCTCCACCACACAGATTTTAACCAATCTGTGTGTGTGTGTATATATATATATGTTTGTATGTGTATATATTAATGTGTGTGTGTGTGTATGTTTGTATGTGTATATATTAATGTGTGTGTGTGTATATATATATATATATATATATATATATATATTATTATAAAATCTGGTAATTAACCATATATTAATTAATATCGATTAATTATCAGGAGGCCAACACATCTAAAGAATCAAAGAGATTCAGAAATATTATCTGCAATCTCAGGGAATTAAGGTACATTTTAAAAGGTAACGTCGACCACTAACGTGGACAATTAATGCGCTAGAAATAGATCACATCTTGTGTCTATTAAGACCTAAATTGTTCTCAACATGAAATATAGCAGCATACCAAAACGTGAGCGGGCAAGACATTTAAAATCACCTAAAAAAGCATTCTTAAACAGGAATTAGCACGCCAAAACAAAGACTTTTGAATTTTACCAATAAGCTGTAATTAGCAGAACCATATGCACGCGCACCCATGGCAGTGGGCAACTCTGTATACGATTCTGATGATTGCGGTTACATTACAAATCAGGCTGAAGAGGAATAGACAAATGGTAAGAATTTGTTAAATCCGAAACCGGTTTCTGTTTAAGAATGCTTTTTTAGGTGATTTTAAATGTCTTGCCCGCTCACGTTTTGGTATGCTGCTATATTTCATGTTGAGAACAATTTAGGTCTTAATAGACACAAGATGTGATCTATTTCTAGCGCATTAATTGTCCACGTTAGTGGTCGACGTTACCTTTTAAAATATATATATATATATAGATAGATAGATAGATAAATAAATAGATAAATAGAGAGAGATGGATAGATAGATATATATGTGTATATTTATGTAAATGTATGTTCGTATGTTATATATACACGTGTATATATATATATATATATCATCATCATCATTATCATCATCATCATTTAACGTCCGCTTTCCATGCTAGCATGGGTTGGACGATTTGACTGAGGACTGGTGCAACCGGATGGTTACACCAGGCTCCAATCTAATTTGGCAGAGTTTCTACAGCTGGATGCCCTTCCTAACGCCAACCACTCAGAGAGTGTAGTGGGTGCTTTTACGTGTCACCCGCAAGAAAACGGCCACGCTCGAGATGGTGTCTTTTATGTGCCACCCGCACAAGAGCCGGTCCAGGGGCACTGGCAACGATCTCGCTCGAAAACCCTACAAGGCCAGTCAAGCGGTACTGGCAACGGTCACGCTCAGGATGGTACATCTTATGTGCCACCTGCACAAGAGCCAGTCCAGGGGCACTGGCAACGATCTGACTTGGCTTGCCGGGTCTTCTCACGCACAGCACATTTCCAAAGGTCTCGGTCAGTAGTCATCGCTTCGGTGAGGCCCAATCTTCGAATGTCTTGCCTCACCACCTCAGCCCAGGTCTTCCTGGGCCTACCTCTTCCAAGGGTTCCCTCAACTGTTAGGGAGTGGCACTTTTTCACGCAGCTATCCTCATTCATTCTCACTACATGTCCAAGCCAGCGCAATCGTCTCTCTTGCACACCACTACTGACGCTTCTTATGTTCAGCTTTTCTCTCAAGATACTTACACTCTGACGGGTATGCACATTTACATTACACATGCAGCGGAGCATACTGGCTTCATTCCTTGCGAGCTTACGCATGTCCTCAGCAGTCACAGCCCATGTTTCACTGCCATGTAGCATGGCTGTTCGTACACATGCGTCATACAGTCTGCCTTTTACCCTGAGTGAGAGTCCCTTTGTCGCCAGCAGAGGTAAGAGCTCTCTAAACTTTGCCCAGGCTATTCTTATTCTAGCAGCTACACTTTCAGCGCACCTACCCCCACTACTAACTTGGTCACCCTGATAGCGGAAGCTATCAACTACCTCTAGTTTTTCTCCCTGGAATGAGATAGAAGTTATTTCCTGTTTGTTTACAGTGTTTATTGCACCTGAACATCTGCCACATACAAAGACTAACTTGTAGTTAATCTGCCTTTGATATTGCTGCACCTCTTATGTGTCCATAGCTTGCACCGGGTACAGCTTATAGAGTTACTACTTACTCCTTTACTGCATACTGAGCAGGGCCATCTACCTAAAGGGGTTTGTGTTTTATCTACCTTCCTACTTATTAGGATTTTGGTTTTTGCTAGGTTGACTCTAAGGCCCTTCGATTCTAGTCCTTGCTTCCACACCTGAAACTTCTCCTCTAGTTCTGATAGTGACTGCGCAATTAGTGCAAGGTCATCAGCATAGAGGAGCTCCCAGGGGCAACCTGTCTAGAATTCCTCTGTGATCGCCTGGAGGACTATGATAAATAGGAGGGGGCTGAGGACAGAACCTTGGTGGACCCCTACCTCTACCCGGAATTCATTACTGTACTCATTTCCAACCTTCACCTTACTGACAGCATTTCTGTACATGGCTCGCACAGCTCTCACTAACCATTCTTCTATCCCAAGTTTCCTCATTGACCACCAGATAAGGGATCGGGGGACCCTGTCAAAGGCTTTCTCCATGTCAACGAAGGCCAGGTACAGAGGTTTATCCTTGGCTAGATATTTCTCCTGCAGCTGTCTCACTAGAAATATGGCAACAGTGGTGCTTTTACCTGGCACGAATCCAAACTGCATCTCATCTAAATTGATTTGCTCCCTAATTAGTTGGGCTATGACCCTCTCCGTAACTTTCATAACCTGATCTAACAGCTTGATGCCTCTGTAATTATTAGTGTCTAAAGCGTCACCTTTACCTTTGTAGCAGTTTACTATGGTGCTGCTACACCAGTCATTGGGTATGACTCCTTCGTGTATCACCTGGTTCATAATACGGGTGACTAGGCTGTAGCCAACACTGCCAGATATTTTGAGCATCTCTGCAGTGATTCCTGATGGGCCGGGGGCTTTCCCTGTCTTCATACTCTTAATTGCTTTATCTACCCTGGTACTGTCAACTCGGATAGCTGGTCCCTCTGTTGGGTCGACATACGGCAGGCTCTCTTTCTCCCATTCATTCTCTTTATTAAGCAATCTATCGTAGTGGCATCTCCAGACCTCTTTCTTTGCAGCCTCATTTAGTGCAAGCGTACCATCATCTATGCGAACACATTTCTCTCCTACAACATCACTATTCTCTCTCCTACACTGTCTTGCAACACGAAATACCTCGAGTCTTTGGTCCTCACGGCGCAGAGCATTGGCAAATCATTTCTTATCTGCTTCCCCTCTGGCTAAATAAACCTGTCGCCTAGCTTCCCTTCTGGCAGATTGGTACAATTCCCTGCTACCACCGTTCTTCCAGTCCTTCCAAGCCTGTTTCTTTTGTCTAATAGCCCCGTCTACATCCTTGTTCCACCACCACGTTACTCTGGGTCGAGAGGGGACTTTACACCAGCCACAGATCTGGTCTGTGGCTCTCAACAGGTTGTCCCGCAGAAATCTCCAATTGTCTTCCACGTTGTATGATGCTATATCCCCTTCTATTTCGTCAAATGCTTCAAGTAACTTGTCTCTAAATCTCTGTCCATTTGCAGGGTCTTTAAGTTTCCATACCCTTCTCCCCCAGGCCGGTCTACTTCTGCATGTGCATAAATATTTATAGATATATTTATACACACACACACACACATATGTATATTACTCTCTCTGTTTTACAGAACTAATGAACTATAAACGATAATGACTTCCTC
>NW_028315468.1:35000-38297 GCF_046866305.1 Octopus bimaculoides
CAAATCTCAGGTTTTCTGCTCGCATTTTCCCTCCATATTCGTTTCCTCCACATTGTTTTAAACCCATTCCAGTAAACGTTAATTATAATGATTAATAATTAATATGATAAATTTTAATAGGGGGCTCAAATTTCACCCCCTTCTCCAGTTTTAGATTTTGAAACTTTTTCATCCATTTATTTATCTGTCTATTTATCCCTGTCCAATTTATTCATAAAATATATTTGTCGACAAAACGTGGCGGTCGTATGGAAGAAGACGGCGGTGTAGCTGTTGTTTCTAGCCCCGGGAAGACCTTTATTGCCATCTCTTTATACACATCTCTATAATGCTTATTGAATTTAAAATTTTGAAAATCTGGTTTCTTGCATATTTGGAATCTCCATTATCTGAAACACTGGGAATGAAATGTTTCGAAAAAGGTCAACGTTTCTAATTGGGGGTTAATATATATATATATGTATATATGTGTGTATATATATATATGTATTTGTGTCTCCTCCGTAATTTGCGGTGAGCTGGCAGAGACGTGAGCACGCCGGGCGACATGCTTCCTGCTATTTCGTCTGTCTTTACGTTCTGACTTCAAATTCCGTCGACTTCGTCTTTCAGCCTTTTGGGGGTCGATAAACTAAGTACCAGGTACGCACTGGGGTCGATGTAACCGACTTAATCCTTCTGCTGTCTGTCCTTGTTTGTCCCTTGTGGGCAATAAAGAAATAAAAAACGTGGGAATCCGGAATTTGTTCTTTTTTTTTAAATGTGTTTTTCAAGGAAAGGTGCGAAAGTTCATTAGTCCAGCCCAAAACAAGCAAAAAGAATGGAGGGTGAATAATGGACAGAGTCCAAAGCTATTGAAAAAATTACAGAATGCAACGAAAATCTCAGGAAAATAAAGAAGAAATGATTGGAAATTTTAGCGGGGAGTGTGTTAATCCCTCTCCGCAGACCCGACCAAAATATATATATACAGACGATTTTTACCTTTAAATTACCTATGTATATATATATAATGTTCATATACTGATGTCTCCACAGTGTGTTGGTGAGATAAAACATGTAATCGTTACCAAAATAGCCAAAAATTCGCCCACAAAGGTCTATAGCAAAGTCCTTAGGGATCGATCGCCATGGCTGTATATAAAGAAATTGCAACCAGAGTTTTGGCGCTAATATATTAAATGCTGACATGGGTAATAAACTTTAAAATCGATGGATATTAGCGAGAAAACACTTATTTAAATTTGGGGGTCTTAAAAGACATGTTAGAATCCACAAGAAGCAGAACTTACCTGCAAGTATTGGTGGTACGAATCAGAGATGCAATCTGTGCGGATGTTTGCAGACGACATGAACGGGCGAAGGTGCAGGAGGAGGTAAAACTCTGTGTAAGGAGCAACCACCAGTAATGTGTGTGTGTGTGTGTGTGTGTGTATACGTATATATATATATATGTATATGTATACATATATTACAATTAAAAGGGTAAAGGATTATCAATTTATTAATTTATTAATAAATTAATAATTAATAATTTTTACCAAGCCCTTCGGTATTTTTAGCTGCTATTTCTAAACTTCGGTATGGGGTGAAGCACCTTGTTGCTGATCCCTTAATTTTGTTTATAGATGTATACATATATATATATATATGTATACATATATATATATATAAATATAAATATATATTAAATTCAAATTACGACAAACGTAAATAAACAAACGAAGTATGCTTTATATATATATATATTTATGATTATATATATATATAGTCCATGTATATAGTCAGAATGGGGGTATTTAGACGTCTTAAAGGGGATATATTATTATCCAAGATGGTCTAATATATTGTATTTTAAAGAGATCTTTCTGCAAGGAATATATTATAGAAAAGATCGTAAAATATTAAATATTATTATTGAGTTTGAAAAGAGAGAGATTTAATGGCTACAAATGAAATTATTAATTAATTAATTAACACGAATTAACCCAGAAATTGCTTCATTTCTGAACCCAAAATTCAAAAACGCCAAAACATATTTCAATCTAGAATTAAGCGTTGAATTGAAATTACGATGAAAGGTAAACAAAAGTTTGTTTTAGAAGCATTAAGATGTCTTAAAAATGTGGACATGGTCAAATAGCGACGGGTCTTCTAGGTCTTATATAAATAGGATATTCATTAGAAAATTGGATAAAGAAATAGTTACGCGTCCACAATTTCACTTGGTCAGTTACAGTGACCACAAGGTGGTAACTTGTAAACTGCTCCTAGACAAGATATATAGTAAGGGTTCCGGCTACTGGAAACTCAATAAGTCCCTTTTGGCGATTGAGGAGTACAGGAGCCGGATTAAGTTACTAATACAAAGGGCGTTAACCGGTTCCATTGTCAACAATAAATGGTGGTATGCCCTCAAAAGAGCCATTAAATTCGAGTCTATTAGATATAGCATAGGATTAGTGGCTAGAGGGCGTAGGAAAGAAAATGAATTAGTTAAGGCCCTAGAGGAAGCCATGACAGCTGGCGACGCATCCCAGGTAAAGGTGAAGAGGCTGGAATTAAACCAGCACCTCAAAGCCAAACACATGGGGTGTATCGTCAGAGTTAGACCTCGTGCAGTTTAATGCTGAAAAATTCCAAGCCCTGCGCTACCAACGCCCAAAACTGAATATGAAACTTACAGAGTACACTGGTCCGCAGGGAATTTCAATCCCAGAGCCTAAATCAGTGAGAGACCTGGGTATCGACATGAGTGATGATGCCTCTTTCCAAGTGCACATTACCAGGATGACCACAAAGTGCAGACGATTGGCTGGATGGACCCTGAGAACATTCAGAACCAGAGATAAGGAAACCATGATGATCCTCTGGAGGACATTCGTCCTCAGCCGCCTGGATTACTGCTCACAGCTGTGGTCACCCATATATATATATTTTTTTTTTTTTTGTTTTTTTTTGTAGTTTCAGCTTAGAGCTGCGGCCATGCTGATGCACCGCAGTGTTGCTACACTGTTATTACAGGGAGCCTCTTACAATTTGTGGCACTTGGTGAAGAATGGAGTTTGATTTAGCAACCCTCATTTGCACCCCCTGTCGCGAGGTAGGTTCATCTGGGTCTCTCGACAGGAAGAGGTCCAGCTTTGATTTGAAAACCCCTACATCTACTTTGTGCAGTTTCCTCAGGCTCTTTGGGAGAATATTAAAAAGCTGTGGGCCCCTGAAACCCAAACTGTTGCAGTCACTGGTACTGAAGCGCGATGGCATTGCTGGGATCTTTGGCTCTATGCAGTGTCG
>NW_028315469.1:0-38082 GCF_046866305.1 Octopus bimaculoides
CTGAAAACGGTTGTGACTTCGATGAACGCTTTGATAAATATAATGTTTTCAACACCCATCTAGCTTATATTAACCATCTAGACTTCAAAACGAACAGTGGTTTTTGCAAAAATGAAAACTACCTAAAAGTGTCTAAAATCGACTGGAAATCACGAAATAAGCATTTTCAAGTTTTGTTGCTTTTTCATGGTTATTTGCCAAATTTTGTGAGTTTGTGTATTCTGAAAACGGTTGTGACTTCGATGAACGCTTTGATAAATATAATGTTTTCAACACCCATCTAGCTTATATTAACCATCTAGACTTCAAAACGAACAGTGGTTTTGCAAAAATGAAAACTACCTAAAAGTGTCTAAAATCGACTGGAAATCACGAAATAAGCATTTTCAAGTTTTGTTGCTTTTTCATGGTTATTTGCCAAATTTTGTGAGTTTGTGTATTCTGAAAACGGTTGTGACTTCGATGAACGCTTTGATAAATATAATGTTTTCAACACCCATCTAGCTTATATTAACCATCTAGATTTCAAAACGAACAGTGGTTTTGCAAAAATGAAAACTACCTAAAAGTGTCTAAAATCGACTGGAAATCACGAAATAAGCATTTTCAAGTTTTGTTGCTCTTTCATGGTTATTTGCCAAATTTTGTGAGTTTGTGTATTCTGAAAACGGTTGTGACTTCGATGAACGCTTTGATAAATATAATGTTTTCAACACCCATCTAGCTTATATTAACCATCTAGACTTCAAAACGAACAGTGGTTTTGCAAAAATGAAAACTACCTAAAAGTGTCTAAAATCGACTGGAAATCACGAAATAAGCATTTTCAAGTTTTGTTGCTTTTTCATGGTTATTTGCCAAATTTTGTGAGTTTGTGTATTCTGAAAACGGTTGTGACTTCGATGAACGCTTTGATAAATATAATGTTTTCAACACCCATCTAGCTTATATTAACCATCTAGACTTCAAAACGAACAGTGGTTTTGCAAAAATGAAAACTACCTAAAAGTGTCTAAAATCGACTGGAAATCACGAAATAAGCATTTTCAAGTTTTGTTGCTTTTTCATGGTTATTTGCCAAATTTTGTGAGTTTGTGTATTCTGAAAACGGTTGTGACTTCGATGAACGCTTTGATAAATATAATGTTTTCAACACCCATCTAGCTTATATTAACCATCTAGATTTCAAAACGAACAGTGGTTTTGCAAAATGAAAACTACCTAAAAGTGTCTAAAATCGACTGAGAATCACGAAATAAGCATTTTCAAGTTTTGTTGCTTTTTCATGGTTATTTGCCAAATTTTGTGAGTTTGTGTATTTTGAAAACGGTTGTGACTTCGATGAACGCTTTGATAAATATAATGTTTTCAACACCCATCTAGCTTATATTAACCATCTAGACTTCAAAACGAACAGTGGTTTTGCAAAAGTGAAAACTACCTAAAAGTGTCTAAAATCGACTGGAAATCACGAAATAAGCATTTTCAAGTTTTGTTGCTTTTTCATGGTTATTTGCCAAATTTTGTGAGTTTGTGTATTCTGAAAACGGTTGTGACTTCGATGAACGCTTTGATAAATATAATGTTTTCAACACCCATCTAGCTTATATTAACCATCTAGACTTCAAAACGAACAGTGGTTTTGCAAAAATGAAAACTACCTAAAAGTGTCTAAAATCGACTGGAAATCACGAAATAAGCATTTTCAAGTTTTGTTGCTTTTTCATGGTTATTTGCCAAATTTTGTGAGTTTGTGTATTCTGAAAACGGTTGTGACTTCGATGAACGCTTTGATAAATATAATGTTTTCAACACCCATCTAGCTTATATTAACCATCTAGATTTCAAAACGAACAGTGGTTTTGCAAAAATGAAAACTACCTAAAAGTGTCTAAAATCGACTGAGAATTACGAAATAAGCATTTTCAAGTTTTGTTGCTTTTTCATGGTTATTTGCCAAATTTTGTGAGTTTGTGTATTTTGAAAACGGTTGTGACTTCGATGAACGCTTTGATAAATATAATGTTTTCAACACCCATCTAGCTTATATTAACCATCTAGACTTCAAAACGAACAGTGGTTTTGCAAAAATGAAAACTACCTAAAAGTGTCTAAAATCGACTGGAAATCACGAAATAAGCATTTTCAAGTTTTGTTGCTTTTTCATGGTTATTTGCCAAATTTTGTGAGTTTGTGTATTCTGAAAACGGTTGTGACTTCGATGAACGCTTTGATAAATATAATGTTTTCAACACCCATCTAGCTTATATTAACCATCTAGACTTCAAAACGAACAGTGGTTTTGCAAAAATGAAAACTACCTAAAAGTGTCTAAAATCGACTGGAAATCACGAAATAAGCATTTTCAAGTTTTGTTGCTTTTTCATGGTTATTTGCCAAATTTTGTAAGTTTGTGTATTCTGAAAACGGTTGTGACTTCGATGACCGCTTTGATAAATATAATGTTTTCAACACCCATCTAGCTTATATTAACCATCTAGACTTCAAAACGAACAGTGGTTTTGCAAAAATGAAAACTACCTAAAAGTGTCTAAAATCGACTGGAAATCACGAAATAAGCATTTCAAGTTTTGTTGCTTTTTCATGGTTATTTGCCAAATTTTGTGAGTTTGTGTATTCTGAAAACGGTTGTGACTTCGATGAACGCTTTGATAAATATAATGTTTTCAACACCCATCTAGCTTATATTAACCATCTAGACTTCAAAACGAACAGTGGTTTTGCAAAAATGAAAACTACCTAAAAGTGTCTAAAATCGACTGGAAATCACGAAATAAGCATTTTCAAGTTTTGTTGCTTTTTCGTGGTTATTTGCCAAATTTTGTGAGTTTGTGTATTCTGAAAACGGTTGTGACTTCGATGAACGCTTTGATAAATATAATGTTTTCAACACCCATCTAGCTTATATTAACCATCTAGACTTCAAAACGAACAGTGGTTTTGCAAAAATGAAAACTACCTAAAAGTGTCTAAAATCGACTGGAAATCACGAAATAAGCATTTTCAAGTTTTGTTGCTTTTTCATGGTTATTTGCCAAATTTTGTGAGTTTGTGTATTCTGAAAACGGTTGTGACTTCGATGAACGCTTTGATAAATATAATGTTTTCAACACCCATCTAGCTTATATTAACCATCTAGACTTCAAAACGAACAGTGGTTTTGCAAAAATGAAAACTACCTAAAAGTGTCTAAAATCGACTGGAAATCACGAAATAAGCATTTTCAAGTTTTGTTGCTTTTTCATGGTTATTTGCCAAATTTTGTGAGTTTGTGTATTCTGAAAACGGTTGTGACTTCGATGAACGCTTTGATAAATATAATGTTTTCAACACCCATCTAGCTTATATTAACCATCTAGACTTCAAAACGAACAGTGGTTTTGCAAAAATGAAAACTACCTAAAAGTGTCTAAAATCGACTGAGAATCACGAAATAAGCATTTTCAAGTTTTGTTGCTTTTTCATGGTTATTTGCCAAATTTTGTGAGTTTGTGTATTTTGAAAACGGTTGTGACTTCGATGAACGCTTTGATAAATATAATGTTTTCAACACCCATCTAGCTTATATTAACCATCTAGACTTCAAAACGAACAGTGGTTTTGCAAAAATGAAAACTACCTAAAAGTGTCTAAAATCGACTGGAAATCACGAAATAAGCATTTTCAAGTTTTGTTGCTTTTTCATGGTTATTTGCCAAATTTTGTGAGTTTGTGTATTCTGAAAACGGTTGTGACTTCGATGAACGCTTTGATAAATATAATGTTTTCAACACCCATCTAGCTTATATTAACCATCTAGACTTCAAAACGAACAGTGGTTTTGCAAAAATGAAAACTACCTAAAAGTGTCTAAAATCGACTGGAAATCACGAAATAAGCATTTTCAAGTTTTGTTGCTTTTTCATGGTTATTTGCCAAATTTTGTGAGTTTGTGTATTCTGAAAACGGTTGTGACTTCGATGAACGCTTTGATAAATATAATGTTTTCAACACCCATCTAGCTTATATTAACCATCTAGATTTCAAAACGAACAGTGGTTTTGCAAAAATGAAAACTACCTAAAAGTGTCTAAAATCGACTGAGAATTACGAAATAAGCATTTTCAAGTTTTGTTGCTTTTTCATGGTTATTTGCCAAATTTTGTGAGTTTGTGTATTTTGAAAACGGTTGTGACTTCGATGAACGCTTTGATAAATATAATGTTTTCAACACCCATCTAGCTTATATTAACCATCTAGACTTCAAAACGAACAGTGGTTTTGCAAAAATGAAAACTACCTAAAAGTGTCTAAAATCGACTGGAAATCACGAAATAAGCATTTTCAAGTTTTGTTGCTTTTTCATGGTTATTTGCCAAATTTTGTGAGTTTGTGTATTCTGAAAACGGTTGTGACTTCGATGAACGCTTTGATAAATATAATGTTTTCAACACCCATCTAGCTTATATTAACCATCTAGACTTCAAAACGAACAGTGGTTTTGCAAAAATGAAAACTACCTAAAAGTGTCTAAAATCGACTGGAAATCACGAAATAAGCATTTTCAAGTTTTGTTGCTTTTTCATGGTTATTTGCCAAATTTTGTAAGTTTGTGTATTCTGAAAACGGTTGTGACTTCGATGACCGCTTTGATAAATATAATGTTTTCAACACCCATCTAGCTTATATTAACCATCTAGACTTCAAAACGAACAGTGGTTTTGCAAAAATGAAAACTACCTAAAAGTGTCTAAAATCGACTGGAAATCACGAAATAAGCATTTTCAAGTTTTGTTGCTTTTTCATGGTTATTTGCCAAATTTTGTGAGTTTGTGTATTCTGAAAACGGTTGTGACTTCGATGAACGCTTTGATAAATATAATGTTTTCAACACCCATCTAGCTTATATTAACCATCTAGACTTCAAAACGAACAGTGGTTTTGCAAAAATGAAAACTACCTAAAAGTGTCTAAAATCGACTGGAAATCACGAAATAAGCATTTTCAAGTTTTGTTGCTTTTTCGTGGTTATTTGCCAAATTTTGTGAGTTTGTGTATTCTGAAAACGGTTGTGACTTCGATGAACGCTTTGATAAATATAATGTTTTCAACACCCATCTAGCTTATATTAACCATCTAGACTTCAAAACGAACAGTGGTTTTGCAAAAATGAAAACTACCTAAAAGTGTCTAAAATCGACTGGAAATCACGAAATAAGCATTTTCAAGTTTTGTTGCTTTTTCATGGTTATTTGCCAAATTTTGTGAGTTTGTGTATTCTGAAAACGGTTGTGACTTCGATGAACGCTTTGATAAATATAATGTTTTCAACACCCATCTAGCTTATATTAACCATCTAGACTTCAAAACGAACAGTGGTTTTGCAAAAATGAAAACTACCTAAAAGTGTCTAAAATCGACTGGAAATCACGAAATAAGCATTTTCAAGTTTTGTTGCTTTTTCATGGTTATTTGCCAAATTTTGTGAGTTTGTGTATTCTGAAAACGGTTGTGACTTCGATGAACGCTTTGATAAATATAATGTTTTCAACACCCATCTAGCTTATATTAACCATCTAGACTTCAAAACGAACAGTGGTTTTGCAAAAATGAAAACTACCTAAAAGTGTCTAAAATCGACTGGAAATCACGAAATAAGCATTTTCAAGTTTTGTTGCTTTTTCATGGTTATTTGCCAAATTTTGTGAGTTTGTGTATTCTGAAAACGGTTGTGACTTCGATGAACGCTTTGATAAATATAATGTTTTCAACACCCATCTAGCTTATATTAACCATCTAGACTTCAAAACGAACAGTGGTTTTGCAAAAATGAAAACTACCTAAAAGTGTCTAAAATCGACTGGAAATCACGAAATAAGCATTTTCAAGTTTTGTTGCTTTTTCATGGTTATTTGCCAAATTTTGTGAGTTTGTGTATTCTGAAAACGGTTGTGACTTCGATGAACGCTTTGATAAATATAATGTTTTCAACACCCATCTAGCTTATATTAACCATCTAGATTTCAAAACGAACAGTGGTTTTGCAAAAATGAAAACTACCTAAAAGTGTCTAAAATCGACTGGAAATCACGAAATAAGCATTTTCAAGTTTTGTTGCTTTTTCATGGTTATTTGCCAAATTTTGTGAGTTTGTGTATTCTGAAAACGGTTGTGACTTCGATGAACGCTTTGATAAATATAATGTTTTCAACACCCATCTAGCTTATATTAACCATCTAGACTTCAAAACGAACAGTGGTTTTGCAAAAATGAAAACTACCTAAAAGTGTCTAAAATCGACTGGAAATCACGAAATAAGCATTTTCAAGTTTTGTTGCTTTTTCATGGTTATTTGCCAAATTTTGTGAGTTTGTGTATTCTGAAAACGGTTGTGACTTCGATGAACGCTTTGATAAATATAATGTTTTCAACACCCATCTAGCTTATATTAACCATCTAGACTTCAAAACGAACAGTGGTTTTGCAAAAATGAAAACTACCTAAAAGTGTCTAAAATCGACTGGAAATCACGAAATAAGCATTTTCAAGTTTTGTTGCTTTTTCATGGTTATTTGCCAAATTTTGTGAGTTTGTGTATTCTGAAAACGGTTGTGACTTCGATGAACGCTTTGATAAATATAATGTTTTCAACACCCATCTAGCTTATATTAACCATCTAGATTTCAAAACGAACAGTGGTTTTGCAAAAATGAAAACTACCTAAAAGTGTCTAAAATCGACTGAGAATCACGAAATAAGCATTTTCAAGTTTTGTTGCTTTTTCATGGTTATTTGCCAAATTTTGTGAGTTTGTGTATTTTGAAAACGGTTGTGACTTCGATGAACGCTTTGATAAATATAATGTTTTCAACACCCATCTAGCTTATATTAACCATCTAGACTTCAAAACGAACAGTGGTTTTGCAAAAATGAAAACTACCTAAAAGTGTCTAAAATCGACTGGAAATCACGAAATAAGCATTTTCAAGTTTTGTTGCTTTTTCATGGTTATTTGCCAAATTTTGTGAGTTTGTGTATTCTGAAAACGGTTGTGACTTCGATGAACGCTTTGATAAATATAATGTTTTCAACACCCATCTAGCTTATATTAACCATCTAGACTTCAAAACGAACAGTGGTTTTGCAAAAATGAAAACTACCTAAAAGTGTCTAAAATCGACTGGAAATCACGAAATAAGCATTTTCAAGTTTTGTTGCTTTTTCATGGTTATTTGCCAAATTTTGTGAGTTTGTGTATTCTGAAAACGGTTGTGACTTCGATGAACGCTTTGATAAATATAATGTTTTCAACACCCATCTAGCTTATATTAACCATCTAGACTTCAAAACGAACAGTGGTTTTGCAAAAATGAAAACTACCTAAAAGTGTCTAAAATCGACTGGAAATCACGAAATAAGCATTTTCAAGTTTTGTTGCTTTTTCATGGTTATTTGCCAAATTTTGTGAGTTTGTGTATTCTGAAAACGGTTGTGACTTCGATGAACGCTTTGATAAATATAATGTTTTCAACACCCATCTAGCTTATATTAACCATCTAGACTTCAAAACGAACAGTGGTTTTGCAAAAATGAACACTACCTAAAAGTGTCTAAAATCGACTGGAAATCACGAAATAAGCATTTTCAAGTTTTGTTGCTTTTTCATGGTTATTTGCTAAATTTTGTAAGTTTGTGTATTCTGAAAACGGTTGTGACTTCGATGACCGCTTTGATAAATATAATGTTTTCAACACCCATCTAGCTTATATTAACCATCTAGACTTCAAAACGAACAGTGGTTTTGCAAAAATGAAAACTACCTAAAAGTGTCTAAAATCGACTGGAAATCACGAAATAAGCATTTTCAAGTTTTGTTGCTTTTTCATGGTTATTTGCCAAATTTTGTGAGTTTGTGTATTCTGAAAACGGTTGTGACTTCGATGAACGCTTTGATAAATATAATGTTTTCAACACCCATCTAGCTTATATTAACCATCTAGACTTCAAAACGAACAGTGGTTTTGCAAAAATGAAAACTACCTAAAAGTGTCTAAAATCGACTGGAAATCACGAAATAAGCATTTTCAAGTTTTGTTGCTTTTTCATGGTTATTTGCCAAATTTTGTGAGTTTGTGTATCTGAAAACGGTTGTGACTTCGATGAACGCTTTGATAAATATAATGTTTTCAACACCCATCTAGCTTATATTAACCATCTAGACTTCAAAACGAACAGTGGTTTTGCAAAAATGAAAACTACCTAAAAGTGTCTAAAATCGACTGGAAATCACGAAATAAGCATTTCAAGTTTTGTTGCTTTTTCATGGTTATTTGCCAAATTTTGTGAGTTTGTGTATTCTGAAAACGGTTGTGACTTCGATGACCGCTTTGATAAATATAATGTTTTCAACACCCATCTAGCTTATATTAACCATCTAGACTTCAAAACGAACAGTGGTTTTGCAAAAATGAAAACTACCTAAAAGTGTCTAAAATCGACTGGAAATCACGAAATAAGCATTTTCAAGTTTTGTTGCTTTTTCATGGTTATTTGCCAAATTTTGTGAGTTTGTGTATTCTGAAAACGGTTGTGACTTCGATGAACGCTTTGATAAATATAATGTTTTCAACACCCATCTAGCTTATATTAACCATCTAGACTTCAAAACGAACAGTGGTTTTGCAAAAATGAAAACTACCTAAAAGTGTCTAAAATCGACTGGAAATCACGAAATAAGCATTTTCAAGTTTTGTTGCTTTTTCATGGTTATTTGCCAAATTTTGTGAGTTTGTGTATTCTGAAAACGGTTGTGACTTCGATGAACGCTTTGATAAATATAATGTTTTCAACACCCATCTAGCTTATATTAACCATCTAGACTTCAAAACGAACAGTGGTTTTGCAAAAATGAAAACTACCTAAAAGTGTCTAAAATCGACTGGAAATCACGAAATAAGCATTTTCAAGTTTTGTTGCTTTTTCATGGTTATTTGCCAAATTTTGTGAGTTTGTGTATTCTGAAAACGGTTGTGACTTCGATGAACGCTTTGATAAATATAATGTTTTCAACACCCATCTAGCTTATATTAACCATCTAGACTTCAAAACGAACAGTGGTTTTGCAAAAATGAAAACTACCTAAAAGTGTCTAAAATCGACTGGAAATCACGAAATAAGCATTTTCAAGTTTTGTTGCTTTTTCATGGTTATTTGCCAAATTTTGTGAGTTTGTGTATTCTGAAAACGGTTGTGACTTCGATGAACGCTTTGATAAATATAATGTTTTCAACACCCATCTAGCTTATATTAACCATCTAGACTTCAAAACGAACAGTGGTTTTGCAAAAATGAAAACTACCTAAAAGTGTCTAAAATCGACTGGAAATCACGAAATAAGCATTTTCAAGTTTTGTTGCTTTTTCATGGTTATTTGCCAAATTTTGTAAGTTTGTGTATTCTGAAAACGGTTGTGACTTCGATGACCGCTTTGATAAATATAATGTTTTCAACACCCATCTAGCTTATATTAACCATCTAGACTTCAAAACGAACAGTGGTTTTGCAAAAATGAAAACTACCTAAAAGTGTCTAAAATCGACTGGAAATCACGAAATAAGCATTTTCAAGTTTTGTTGCTTTTTCATGGTTATTTGCCAAATTTTGTGAGTTTGTGTATTCTGAAAACGGTTGTGACTTCGATGAACGCTTTGATAAATATAATGTTTTCAACACCCATCTAGCTTATATTAACCATCTAGACTTCAAAACGAACAGTGGTTTTGCAAAAATGAAAACTACCTAAAAGTGTCTAAAATCGACTGGAAATCACGAAATAAGCATTTTCAAGTTTTGTTGCTTTTTCGTGGTTATTTGCCAAATTTTGTGAGTTTGTGTATTCTGAAAACGGTTGTGACTTCGATGAACGCTTTGATAAATATAATGTTTTCAACACCCATCTAGCTTATATTAACCATCTAGACTTCAAAACGAACAGTGGTTTTGCAAAAATGAAAACTACCTAAAAGTGTCTAAAATCGACTGGAAATCACGAAATAAGCATTTTCAAGTTTTGTTGCTTTTTCATGGTTATTTGCCAAATTTTGTGAGTTTGTGTATTCTGAAAACGGTTGTGACTTCGATGAACGCTTTGATAAATATAATGTTTTCAACACCCATCTAGCTTATATTAACCATCTAGACTTCAAAACGAACAGTGGTTTTGCAAAAATGAAAACTACCTAAAAGTGTCTAAAATCGACTGGAAATCACGAAATAAGCATTTTCAAGTTTTGTTGCTTTTTCATGGTTATTTGCCAAATTTTGTGAGTTTGTGTATTCTGAAAACGGTTGTGACTTCGATGAACGCTTTGATAAATATAATGTTTTCAACACCCATCTAGCTTATATTAACCATCTAGACTTCAAAACGAACAGTGGTTTTGCAAAAATGAAAACTACCTAAAAGTGTCTAAAATCGACTGGAAATCACGAAATAAGCATTTTCAAGTTTTGTTGCTTTTTCATGGTTATTTGCCAAATTTTGTGAGTTTGTGTATTCTGAAAACGGTTGTGACTTCGATGAACGCTTTGATAAATATAATGTTTTCAACACCCATCTAGCTTATATTAACCATCTAGACTTCAAAACGAACAGTGGTTTTGCAAAAATGAAAACTACCTAAAAGTGTCTAAAATCGACTGGAAATCACGAAATAAGCATTTTCAAGTTTTGTTGCTTTTTCATGGTTATTTGCCAAATTTTGTGAGTTTGTGTATTCTGAAAACGGTTGTGACTTCGATGAACGCTTTGATAAATATAATGTTTTCAACACCCATCTAGCTTATATTAACCATCTAGACTTCAAAACGAACAGTGGTTTTGCAAAAATGAAAACTACCTAAAAGTGTCTAAAATCGACTGGAAATCACGAAATAAGCATTTTCAAGTTTTGTTGCTTTTTCATGGTTATTTGCCAAATTTTGTGAGTTTGTGTATTCTGAAAACGGTTGTGACTTCGATGAACGCTTTGATAAATATAATGTTTTCAACACCCATCTAGCTTATATTAACCATCTAGACTTCAAAACGAACAGTGGTTTTGCAAAAATGAAAACTACCTAAAAGTGTCTAAAATCGACTGGAAATCACGAAATAAGCATTTTCAAGTTTTGTTGCTTTTTCATGGTTATTTGCCAAATTTTGTGAGTTTGTGTATTCTGAAAACGGTTGTGACTTCGATGAACGCTTTGATAAATATAATGTTTTCAACACCCATCTAGCTTATATTAACCATCTAGACTTCAAAACGAACAGTGGTTTTGCAAAAATGAAAACTACCTAAAAGTGTCTAAAATCGACTGGAAATCACGAAATAAGCATTTTCAAGTTTTGTTGCTTTTTCATGGTTATTTGCCAAATTTTGTGAGTTTGTGTATTCTGAAAACGGTTGTGACTTCGATGAACGCTTTGATAAATATAATGTTTTCAACACCCATCTAGCTTATATTAACCATCTAGACTTCAAAACGAACAGTGGTTTTGCAAAAATGAAAACTACCTACAAGTGTCTAAAATCGACTGGAAATCACGAAATAAGCATTTTCAAGTTTTGTTGCTTTTTCATGGTTATTTGCCAAATTTTGTAAGTTTGTGTATTCTGAAAACGGTTGTGACTTCGATGACCGCTTTGATAAATATAATGTTTTCAACACCCATCTAGCTTATATTAACCATCTAGACTTCAAAACGAACAGTGGTTTTGCAAAAATGAAAACTACCTAAAAGTGTCTAAAATCGACTGGAAATCACGAAATAAGCATTTTCAAGTTTTGTTGCTTTTTCATGGTTATTTGCCAAATTTTGTGAGTTTGTGTATTCTGAAAACGGTTGTGACTTCGATGAACGCTTTGATAAATATAATGTTTTCAACACCCATCTAGCTTATATTAACCATCTAGACTTCAAAACGAACAGTGGTTTTGCAAAAATGAAAACTACCTAAAAGTGTCTAAAATCGACTGGAAATCACGAAATAAGCATTTTCAAGTTTTGTTGCTTTTTCATGGTTATTTGCCAAATTTTGTGAGTTTGTGTATTCTGAAAACGGTTGTGACTTCGATGAACGCTTTGATAAATATAATGTTTTCAACACCCATCTAGCTTATATTAACCATCTAGACTTCAAAACGAACAGTGGTTTTGCAAAAATGAAAACTACCTAAAAGTGTCTAAAATCGACTGGAAATCACGAAATAAGCATTTTCAAGTTTTGTTGCTTTTTCATGGTTATTTGCCAAATTTTGTGAGTTTGTGTATTCTGAAAACGGTTGTGACTTCGATGAACGCTTTGATAAATATAATGTTTTCAACACCCATCTAGCTTATATTAACCATCTAGACTTCAAAACGAACAGTGGTTTTGCAAAAATGAAAACTACCTAAAAGTGTCTAAAATCGACTGGAAATCACGAAATAAGCATTTTCAAGTTTTGTTGCTTTTTCATGGTTATTTGCCAAATTTTGTGAGTTTGTGTATTCTGAAAACGGTTGTGACTTCGATGAACGCTTTGATAAATATAATGTTTTCAACACCCATCTAGCTTATATTAACCATCTAGACTTCAAAACGAACAGTGGTTTTGCAAAAATGAAAACTACCTAAAAGTGTCTAAAATCGACTGGAAATCACGAAATAAGCATTTTCAAGTTTTGTTGCTTTTTCATGGTTATTTGCCAAATTTTGTGAGTTTGTGTATTCTGAAAACGGTTGTGACTTCGATGAACGCTTTGATAAATATAATGTTTTCAACACCCATCTAGCTTATATTAACCATCTAGACTTCAAAACGAACAGTGGTTTTGCAAAAATGAAAACTACCTAAAAGTGTCTAAAATCGACTGGAAATCACGAAATTAGCATTTTCAAATTTTGTTGCTTTTTCATGGTTATTTGCCAAATTTTGTGAGTTTGTGTATTCTGAAAACGGTTGTGACTTCGATGAACGCTTTGATAAATATAATGTTTTCAACACCCATCTAGCTTATATTAACCATCTAGACTTCAAAACGAACAGTGGTTTTGCAAAAATGAAAACTACCTAAAAGTGTCTAAAATCGACTGGAAATCACGAAATAAGCATTTTCAAGTTTTGTTGCTTTTTCATGGTTATTTGCCAAATTTTGTGAGTTTGTGTATTCTGAAAACGGTTGTGACTTCGATGAACGCTTTGATAAATATAATGTTTTCAACACCCATCTAGCTTATATTAACCATCTAGACTTCAAAACGAACAGTGGTTTTGCAAAAATGAAAACTACCTAAAAGTGTCTAAAATCGACTGGAAATCACGAAATAAGCATTTTCAAGTTTTGTTGCTTTTTCATGGTTATTTGCCAAATTTTGTGAGTTTGTGTATTCTGAAAACGGTTGTGACTTCGATGAACGCTTTGATAAATATAATGTTTTCAACACCCATCTAGCTTATATTAACCATCTAGACTTCAAAACGAACAGTGGTTTTGCAAAAATGAAAACTACCTAAAAGTGTCTAAAATCGACTGGAAATCACGAAATAAGCATTTTCAAGTTTTGTTGCTTTTTCATGGTTATTTGCCAAATTTTGTGAGTTTGTGTATTCTGAAAACGGTTGTGACTTCGATGAACTCTTCGGTAAATATAATGTTTTCAATACCCATCTAGCTTATATTAACCATCTAGACTTCAAACTGAATAATTGTCTTGCAAAAATGAAAACTACCTAAAAGTGTCTAAAATCGACTGCAAATCACGAAATAAGCATTTTTAAAATTTGGTTTTCATGGTTATTTGCAAAATTTTGCGTGTTGTGTTTTCTGAAAACGGTTATGTCTTCGATGAACTCTTCGATAAATATAATGTTTTCAATACCCATCTAGCTTATATTAACCATCTAGACTTCAAAATGAATAATGGTTTTGCTAATAGGAAGACTACCTAAAAGTGTCTAAAATCGACTGGAAATCACGAAATAAGCATTTTCAAGTTTTGATTTTTCATGGTTATTTGCAAAATTTTGTGTTGTGTTTTCTGAAAACGGTTGTGACTTCGATGAACTCTTCGATAAATATAATGTTTTCAATACCCATCTAGCTTATATTAACCATCTAGACTTCAAACTGAATAATTGTTTTGCAAAAATAAAAAATACCTAAAAGTGTGTAAAATCGACTACAAATCACGAAATAAGCATTTTCAAGTTTTGTTTTTTCATGGTTATGTGCAAAAGTTTGCGTGTTGTGTTTTCTGAAAACGGTTGTGACTTCGATGAACTCTTCGATAAATATAATGTTTTCAATACCCATCTAGCTTATATTAACCATCTAGTCTTCAAACTGAATAATTGTTTTGCAGAAATAAAAAATACCTAAAAGTGTGTAAAATCGACTAGAAATCACGAAATAAGCATTTTCAAGTTTTCGTTTTTCATGGTTATGTGCAAAATTTTGTGTGTTGTGTTTTCAGAAAACGGTTGTGACTTCGATGAACTCTTCGGTAAATATATTGTTTTCAATACCCATCTAGCTTATATTAACCATCTAGACTTCAAACTGAATAATTGTTTTGCAAAAATAAAAAATACCTAAAAGTGTGTAAAATCGACTAGATATCACGAAATAAGCATTTTCAGGTTTTGGTTTTTCATGGTTATGTGCAAAATTTTGCGTGTTATGTTTTCTGAAAACGGTTGTGACTTCGATGAACTCTTCGATAAATATAATGTTTTCAATACCCATCTAGCTTATATTAACCATCTAGACTTCAAACTGAATGATTGTTTTCCAAAAATTAAAAATACCTAAAAGTGTGTAAAATCGACTAGAAATCACGAAATAAGCATTTTCAAGTCTTGGTTTTTCATGGTTATTTGCAAAATTTTGTACGTTGCGTTTTCTGAAAAGGGTTGTGACTTCGATGAACTCTTCGATAAATATAATGTTTTCAATACCCATCTAGCTTATATTAACCATCTAGACTTCAAACTGAATAATTGTCTTGCAAAAATGAAAAATACCTAAAAGTGTCTAAAATCGACTGCAAATCACGAAATAAGCATTTTTAAATTTTGGTTTTCATGGTTATTTGCAAAATTTTGCGTGTTATGTTTTCTGAAAACGGTTGTGACTTCGATGAACTCTTCGATAAATATAATGTTTTCAATACCCATCTAGCTTATATTAACCATCTAGACTTCAAACTGAATGATTGTTTTCCAAAAATTAAAAATACCTAAAAGTGTGTAAAATCGACTAGAAATCACGAAATAAGCATTTTCAAGTCTTGGTTTTTCATGGTTATTTGCAAAATTTTGTACGTTGCGTTTTCTGAAAAGGGTTGTGACTTCGATGAACTCTTCGATAAATATAATGTTTTCAATACCCATCTAGCTTATATTAACCATCTAGACTTCAAACTGAATAATTGTCTTGCAAAAATGAAAAATACCTAAAAGTGTCTAAAATCGACTGCAAATCACGAAATAAGCATTTTTAAATTTTGGTTTTCATGGTTATTTGCAAAATTTTGCGTGTTATGTTTTCTGAAAACGGTTGTGACTTCGATGAACTCTTCGATAAATATAATGTTTTCAATACCCATCTAGCTTATATTAACCATCTAGACTTCAAACTGAATGATTGTTTTCCAAAAATTAAAAATACCTAAAAGTGTGTAAAATCGACTAGAAATCACGAAATAAGCATTTTCAAGTCTTGGTTTTTCATGGTTATTTGCAAAATTTTGTACGTTGCGTTTTCTGAAAAGGGTTGTGACTTCGATGAACTCTTCGATAAATATAATGTTTTCAATACCCATCTAGCATATATTAACCATCTAGACTTCAAAATGAATAATGGTTTTGCAAATAGGAAGACTACCTAAAAGTGTCTAAAATCGACTGGAAATCACGAAATAAGCATTTTCAAGTTTTGATTTTTCATGGTTATTTGCAAAATTTTGTGTTGTGTTTTCTGAAAACGGTTGTGACTTCGATGAACTCTTCGATAAACATAATGTTTTCAATACCCATCTAGCTTATATTAACCATCTAGACTTCAAAATGAAAAGTGATTTTGCAAAAATGAAAACTACCTAAAAGTCTCTAAAATCGACTACAAATCACTAAATGAGCATTTTCAAGTCTTGCTTTTTCATGGTTATGTGCAAAATTTTGCGTGTTATGTTTTCTGAAAACGGTTGTGACTTCGATGAACTCTTCGATAAATATAATGTTTTCAATACCTATCTAGCTTATATTAACCATCTAGACTTCAAAATGAATAGTGGTTTTGCAAAAATGAAAACTACCTAAAAGTGTCTAAAATCGACTACAAATCACTAAATAAGCATTTTCAAGTCTTGCTTTTTCATGGTTATGTGCAAAATTTTGCGTGTTGTGTTTTCTGAAACGGGTTGTGACTTCGATGAACTCTTCAAAACGGTTGTGACTTCGATGAACTCTTCGGTAAATATAATGTTTTCAATACCCATCTAGCTTATATTAACCATCTAGACTTCAAACTGAATAATTGTTTTGCAAAAATAAAAAATACCTAAAAGTGTGTAAAATCGACTAGAAATCACGAAATAAGCATTTTCAAGTTTTGGTTTTTCATGGTTATTTGCAAAATTTTGTACGTTGCGTTTTCTGAAAAGGGTTGTGACTTCGATGAACTCTTCAAAACGGTTGTGACTTCGATGAACTCTTCGATAAATATAATGTTTTCAATACCCATCTAGCTTATATTAACCATCTAGACTTCAAAATGAATAGTGGTTTTGCAAAAATGAAAACTACCTAAAAGTGTCTAAAATCGACTACAAATCACTAAATAAGTATTTTCAAGTCTTGCTTTTTTATGGTTATTTGCAAAATTTTGTATGTTGTGTTTTCTGAAAAGGGTTGTGACTTCGATGAACTTTTCGATAAATATAATGTTTTCAATACCCATCTAGCTTATATTAACCATCTAGACTTCAAACTGAATAATTGTCTTGCAAAAATGAAAACTACCTAAAAGTGTCTAAAATCGACTGGAAATCACGAAATAAGCATTTTTAAATTTTGGTTTTCATGGTTATTTGCAAAATTTTGCGTGTTGTGTTTTCTGAAAACGGTTGTGTCTTCGATGAACTCTTCGATAAATATAATGTTTTCAATACCCATCTAGCTTATATTAACCATCTAGACTTCAAAATGAATAATGGTTTTGCAAATAGGAAGACTACCTAAAAGTGTCTAAAATCGACTGGAAATCACGAAATAAGCATTTTCAAGTTTTGATTTTTCATGGTTATTTGCAAAATTTTGTGTTGTGTTTTCTGAAAACGGTTGTGACTTCGATGAACTCTTCGATAAACATAATGTTTTCAATACCCATCTAGCTTATATTAACCATCTAGACTTCAAACTGAATAATTGTTTTGCAAAAATAAAAAATACCTAAAAGTGTGTAAAATCGACTACAAATCACGAAATAAGCATTTTCAAGTTTTGTTTTTTCATGGTTATGTGCAAAAGTTTGCGTGTTGTGTTTTCTGAAAACGGTTGTGACTTCGATGAACTCTTCGATAAATATAATGTTTTCAATACCCATCTAGCTTATATTAACCATCTAGTCTTCAAACTGAATAATTGTTTTGCAGAAATAAAAAATACCTAAAAGTGTGTAAAATCGACTAGAAATCACGAAATAAGCATTTTCAAGTTTTCGTTTTTCATGGTTATGTGCAAAATTTTGTGTGTTGTGTTTTCAGAAAACGGTTGTGACTTCGATGAACTCTTCGGTAAATATATTGTTTTCAATACCCATCTAGCTTATATTAACCATCTAGACTTCAAACTGAATACTTGTTTTGCAAAAATAAAAAATACCTAAAAGTGTGTAAAATCGACTAGATATCACGAAATAAGCATTTTCAAGTTTTGGTTTTTCATGGTTATGTGCAAAATTTTGCGTGTTATGTTTTCTGAAAACGGTTGTGACTTCGATGAACTCTTCGATAAATATAATGTTTTCAATACCCATCTAGCTTATATTAACCATCTAGACTTCAAACTGAATGATTGTTTTCCAAAAATAAAAAATACCTAAAAGTGTGTAAAATCGACTAGAAATCACGAAATAAGCATTTTCAAGTCTTGCTTTTTCATGGTTATGTGCAAAATTTTGCGTGTTGTGTTTTCTGAAACGGGTTGTGACTTCGATGAACTCTTCGATAAATATAATGTTTTCAATACCCATCTAGCTTATATTAACCATCTAGTCTTCAAACTGAATAATTGTTTTGCAGAAATAAAAAATACCTAAAAGTGTGTAAAATCGACTAGAAATCACGAAATAAGCATTTTTAAGTTTTGGTTTTTCATGGTTATGTGCAAAATTGTGCGTGTTATGTTTTCTGAAAACGGTTGTGACTTCGATGAACTCTTCGATAAATATAATGTTTTCAATACCCATCTAGCTTATATTAACCATCTAGACTTCAAACTGAATGATTGTTTTCCAAAAATGAAAAATACCTAAAAGTGTGTAAAATCAACTAGAAATCACGAAATAAGCATTTTCAAGTTTTGGTTTTTCATGGTTATGTGCAAAATTTTGCGTGTTATGTTTTCTGAAAACGGTTGTGACTTCGATGAACTCTTCGATAAATATAATGTTTTCAATACCCATCTAGCTTATATTAACCATCTAGACTTCAAAATGAATAGTGGTTTTGCAAAAATGAAAACTACCTAAAAGTGTCTAAAATCGACTACAAATCACTAAATAAGCATTTTCAAGTCTTGCTTTTTTATGGTTATTTGCAAAATTTTGTATGTTGTGTTTTATGAAAAGGGTTGTGACTTCGATGAACTCTTCGATAAATATAATGTTTTCAATACCCATCTAGCTTTTATTAACCATCTAGACTTCAAACTGAATAATTGTTTTGCAAAAATAAAAAATACCTAAAAGTGTGTAAAATCGACTAGAAATCACGGAATAAGCATTTTCAAGTTTTGCTTTTTCATGGTTATGTGCAAAATTTTGCGTGTTGTGTTTTCTGAAAACGGTTGTGACTTCGATGAACACTTCGATAAATATAATGTTTTCAATACCCATCTAGCTTATATTAACCATCTAGACTTCAAACTCAATAATTGTTTTGCAAAAATAAAAAATACCTAAAAGTGTCTAAAATCGACTACAAATCACGAAATAAACATTTTCAAGTTTTGGTTTTTCATGGTTATGTGCAAAATTTTCCGTGTTATGTTTTCTGAAAACGGTTGTGACTTCGATGAACTCTTCGATAAATATAATGTTTTCAATACCTATCTAGCTTATATTAACCATCTAGACTTCAAAATGAATAGTGGTTTTGCAAAAATGAAAACTACCTAAAAGTGTCTAAAATCGACTACAAATCACTAAATAAGCATTTTCAAGTCTTGCTTTTTCATGGTTATGTGCAAAATTTTGCGTGTTGTGTTTTCTGAAACGGGTTGTGACTTCGATGAACTCTTCGATAAATATAATGTTTTCAATACCCATCTAGCTTATATTAACCATCTAGACTTCAAACTGAATAATAGTTTTGCAAAAATAAAAAATACCTAAAAGTGTGTAAAATCGACTACAAATCACGAAATAAGCATTTTCAAGTTTTGGTTTTTCATGGTTATGTGCAAAATTTTGCGTGTTGTGTTTTCTGAAAACGGTTGTGACTTCGATGAACTCTTCGGTAAATATAATGTTTTCAATACCCATCTAGCTTATATTAACCATCTAGACTTCAAAACGAAGTGGTTTTGCAAAAATGAAAACTACCTAAATGTGTCTAAAATCGACTGGAAATCACGAAATAAGCATTTTCAAGTTTTCGTTTTTCATGGTTATGTGCAAAATTTTGTGTGTTGTGTTTTCAGAAAACGGTTGTGACTTCGATGAACTCTTCGGTAAATATAATGTTTTCAATACCCATCTAGCTTATATTAACCATCTAGACTTCAAACTGAATAATTGTTTTGCAAATATAAAAAATACCTAAAAGTGTGTAAAATCGACTAGAAATCACGAAATAAGCATTT
The DNA here is from genome assembly GCF_046866305.1 of Octopus bimaculoides. Taxonomy (NCBI): domain Eukaryota; kingdom Metazoa; phylum Mollusca; class Cephalopoda; order Octopoda; family Octopodidae; genus Octopus; species Octopus bimaculoides. Next base: position 20,113 of record NW_028315469.1, read on the forward strand.
TCAAGTTTTGGTTTTTCATGGTTATTTGCAAAATTTTGTACGTTGCGTTTTCTGAAAAGGGTTGTGACTTCGATGAACTCTTCGATAAATATAATGTTTTCAATACCCATCTAGCTTATATTAACCATCTAGACTTCAAAATGAATAGTGGTTTTGCAAAAATGAAAACTACCTAAAAGTGTCTAAAATCGACTACAAATCACTAAATAAGTATTTTCAAGTCTTGCTTTTTTATGGTTATTTGCAAAATTTTGTATGTTGTGTTTTCTGAAAAGGGTTGTGACTTCGATGAACTTTTCGATAAATATAATGTTTTCAATACCCATCTAGCTTATATTAACCATCTAGACTTCAAACTGAATAATTGTCTTGCAAAAATAAAAAATACCTAAAAGTGTGTAAAATCGACTACAAATCACGAAATAAGCATTTTCAAGTTTTGTTTTTTCATGGTTATGTGCAAAAGTTTGCGTGTTGTGTTTTCTGAAAACGGTTGTGACTTCGATGAACTCTTCGATAAATATAATGTTTTCAATACCCATCTAGCTTATATTAACCATCTAGTCTTCAAACTGAATAATTGTTTTGCAGAAATAAAAAATACCTAAAAGTGTGTAAAATCGACTAGAAATCACGAAATAAGCATTTTCAAGTTTTCGTTTTTCATGGTTATGTGCAAAATTTTGTGTGTTGTGTTTTCAGAAAACGGTTGTGACTTCGATGAACTCTTCGGTAAATATATTGTTTTCAATACCCATCTAGCTTATATTAACCATCTAGACTTCAAACTGAATAATTGTTTTGCAAAAATAAAAAATACCTAAAAGTGTGTAAAATCGACAAGATATCACGAAATAAGCATTTTCAAGTTTTGGTTTTTCATGGTTATGTGCAAAATTTTGCGTGTTATGTTTTCTGAAAACGGTTGTGACTTCGATGAACTCTTCGATAAATATAATGTTTTCAATACCCATCTAGCTTATATTAACCATCTAGACTTCAAACTGAATGATTGTTTTCCAAAAATAAAAAATACCTAAAATTGTGTAAAATCGACTAGAAATCACGAAATAAGCATTTTCAAGTCTTGGTTTTTCATGGTTATTTGCAAAATTTTGTACGTTGCGTTTTCTGAAAACGGTTGTGACTTCGATGAACTCTTCGGTAAATATATTGTTTTCAATACCCATCTAGCTTATATTAACCATCTAGACTTCAAACTGAATAATTGTCTTGCAAAAATGAAAAATACCTAAAAGTGTCTAAAATCGACTGCAAATCACGAAATAAGCATTTTTTAATTTTGGTTTTCATGGTTATTTGCAAAATTTTGCGTGTTGTGTTTTCTGAAAACGGTTGTGTCTTCGATGAACTCTTCGATAAATATAATGTTTTCAATACCCATCTAGCTTATATTAACCATCTAGACTTCAAAATGAATAATGGTTTTGCAAATAGGAAGACTACCTAAAAGTGTCTAAAATCGACTGGAAATCACGAAATAAGCATTTTCAAGTTTTGATTTTTCATGGTTATTTGCAAAATTTTGTGTTGTGTTTTCTGAAAACGGTTGTGACTTCGATGAACTCTTCGATAAACATAATGTTTTCAATACCCATCTAGCTTATATTAACCATCTAGACTTCAAAATGAATAGTGGTTTTGCAAAAATGAAAACTACCTAAAAGTGTCTAAAATCGACTACAAATCACTAAATGAGCATTTTCAAGTCTTGCTTTTTTATGGTTATTTGCAAAATTTTGTATGTTGTGTTTTCTGAAAAGGGTTGTGACTTCGATGAACTCTTTGATAAATATAATGTTTTCAATACCCATCTAGCTTATATTAACCATCTAGACTTCAAACTCAATAATTGTTTTGTAAAAATAAAAAATACCTAAAAGTGTGTAAAATCGACTAGAAATCACGGAATAAGCATTTTCAAGTTTTGTTTTTTCATGGTTATGTGCAAAATTTTGCGTGTTGTGTTTTCTGAAAACGGTTGTGACTTCGATGAACACTTCGATAAATATAATGTTTTCAATACCCATCTAGCTTATATTAACCATCTAGACTTCAAACTCAATAATTGTTTTGCAAAAATAAAAAATACCTAAAAGTGTCTAAAATCGACTACAAATCACGAAATAAACATTTTCAAGTTTTGATTTTTCATGGTTATGTGCAAAATTTTGCGTGTTATGTTTTCTGAAAACGGTTGTGACTTCGATGAACTCTTCGATAAATATAATGTTTTCAATACCTATCTAGCTTATATTAACCATCTAGACTTCAAAATGAATAGTGGTTTTGCAAAAATGAAAACTACCTAAAAGTGTCTAAAATCGACTACAAATCACTAAATAAGCATTTTCAAGTCTTGCTTTTTCATGGTTATGTGCAAAATTTTGCGTGTTGTGTTTTCTGAAACGGGTTGTGACTTCGATGAACTCTTCGATAAATATAATGTTTTCAATACCCATCTAGCTTATATTAACCATCTAGTCTTCAAACTGAATAATTGTTTTGCAGAAATAAAAAATACCTAAAAGTGTGTAAAATCGACTAGAAATCACGAAATAAGCATTTTCAAGTTTTGGTTTTTCATGGTTATGTGCAAAATTTTGCGTGTTATGTTTTCTGAAAACGGTTGTGACTTCGATGAACTCTTCGATAAATATAATGTTTTCAATACCCATCTAGCTTATATTAACCATCTAGACTTCAAACTGAATGATTGTTTTCCAAAAATGAAAAATACCTAAAAGTGTGTAAAATCAACTAGAAATCACGAAATAAGCATTTTCAAGTTTTGGTTTTTCATGGTTATGTGCAAAATTTTGCGTGTTATGTTTTCTGAAAACGGTTGTGACTTCGATGAACTCTTCGATAAATATAATGTTTTCAATACCCATCTAGCTTATATTAACCATCTAGACTTCAAAATGAATAGTGGTTTTGCAAAAATGAAAACTACCTAAAAGTGTCTAAAATCGACTACAAATCACTAAATAAGCATTTTCAAGTCTTGCTTTTTTATGGTTATTTGCAAAATTTTGTATGTTGTGTTTTATGAAAAGGGTTGTGACTTCGATGAACTCTTCGATAAATATAATGTTTTCAATACTCATCTAGCTTTTATTAACCATCTAGACTTCAAACTGAATAATTGTTTTGCAAAAATAAAAAATACCTAAAAGTGTGTAAAATCGACTAGAAATCACGGAATAAGCATTTTCAAGTTTTGCTTTTTCATGGTTATGTGCAAAATTTTGCGTGTTGTGTTTTCTGAAAACGGTTGTGACTTCGATGAACACTTCGATAAATATAATGTTTTCAATACCCATCTAGCTTATATTAACCATCTAGACTTCAAACTCAATAATTGTTTTGCAAAAATAAAAAATACCTAAAAGTGTCTAAAATCGACTACAAATCACGAAATAAACATTTTCAAGTTTTGATTTTTCATGGTTATGTGCAAAATTTTGCGTGTTATGTTTTCTGAAAACGGTTGTGACTTCGATGAACTCTTCGATAAATATAATGTTTTCAATACCTATCTAGCTTATATTAACCATCTAGACTTCAAAATGAATAGTGGTTTTGCAAAAATGAAAACTACCTAAAAGTGTCTAAAATCGACTACAAATCACTAAATAAGCATTTTCAAGTCTTGCTTTTTCATGGTTATGTGCAAAATTTTGCGTGTTGTGTTTTCTGAAACGGGTTGTGACTTCGATGAACTCTTCGATAAATATAATGTTTTCAATACCCATCTAGCTTATATTAACCATCTAGTCTTCAAACTGAATAATTGTTTTGCAGAAATAAAAAATACCTAAAAGTGTGTAAAATCGACTAGAAATCACGAAATAAGCATTTTCAAGTTTTGGTTTTTCATGGTTATGTGCAAAATTTTGCGTGTTATGTTTTCTGAAAACGGTTGTGACTTCGATGAACTCTTCGATAAATATAATGTTTTCAATACCCATCTAGCTTATATTAACCATCTAGACTTCAAACTGAATGATTGTTTTCCAAAAATGAAAAATACCTAAAAGTGTGTAAAATCAACTAGAAATCACGAAATAAGCATTTTCAAGTTTTGGTTTTTCATGGTTATGTGCAAAATTTTGCGTGTTATGTTTTCTGAAAACGGTTGTGACTTCGATGAACTCTTCGATAAATATAATGTTTTCAATACCCATCTAGCTTATATTAACCATCTAGACTTCAAAATGAATAGTGGTTTTGCAAAAATGAAAACTACCTAAAAGTGTCTAAAATCGACTACAAATCACTAAATAAGCATTTTCAAGTCTTGCTTTTTTATGGTTATTTGCAAAATTTTGTATGTTGTGTTTTATGAAAAGGGTTGTGACTTCGATGAACTCTTCGATAAATATAATGTTTTCAATACCCATCTAGCTTTTATTAACCATCTAGACTTCAAACTGAATAATTGTTTTGCAAAAATAAAAAATACCTAAAAGTGTGTAAAATCGACTAGAAATCACGGAATAAGCATTTTCAAGTTTTGCTTTTTCATGGTTATGTGCAAAATTTTGCGTGTTGTGTTTTCTGAAAACGGTTGTGACTTCGATGAACACTTCGATAAATATAATGTTTTCAATACCCATCTAGCTTATATTAACCATCTAGACTTCAAACTCAATAATTGTTTTGCAAAAATAAAAAATACCTAAAAGTGTCTAAAATCGACTACAAATCACGAAATAAACATTTTCAAGTTTTGGTTTTTCATGGTTATGTGCAAAATTTTCCGTGTTATGTTTTCTGAAAACGGTTGTGACTTCGATGAACTCTTCGATAAATATAATGTTTTCAATACCTATCTAGCTTATATTAACCATCTAGACTTCAAAATGAATAGTGGTTTTGCAAAAATGAAAACTACCTAAAAGTGTCTAAAATCGACTACAAATCACTAAATAAGCATTTTCAAGTCTTGCTTTTTCATGGTTATGTGCAAAATTTGGCGTGTTGTGTTTTCTCAAACGGGTTGTGACTTCGATGAACTCTTCGATAAATATAATGTTTTCAATACCCATCTAGCTTATATTAACCATCTAGACTTCAAACTGAATAATAGTTTTGCAAAAATAAAAAATACCTAAAAGTGTGTAAAATTGACTACAAATCACGAAATAAGCATTTTCAAGTTTTGGTTTTTCATGGTTATGTGCAAAATTTTGCGTGTTGTGTTTTCTGAAAACGGTTGTGACTTCGATGAACTCTTCGGTAAATATAATGTTTTCAATACCCATCTAGCTTATATTAACCATCTAGACTTCAAAACGAAGTGGTTTTGCAAAAATGAAAACTACCTAAATGTGTCTAAAATCGACTGGAAATCACGAAATAAGCATTTTCAAGTTTTCGTTTTTCATGGTTATGTGCAAAATTTTGTGTGTTGTGTTTTCAGAAAACGGTTGTGACTTCGATGAACTCTTCGGTAAATATAATGTTTTCAATACCCATCTAGCTTATATTAACCATCTAGACTTCAAACTGAATAATTGTTTTGCAAATATAAAAAATACCTAAAAGTGTGTAAAATCGACTAGAAATCACGAAATAAGCATTTTCAAGTTTTGGTTTTTCATGGTTATTTGCAAAATTTTGTACGTTGCGTTTTCTGAAAAGGGTTGTGACTTCGATGAACTCTTCGATAAATATAATGTTTTCAATACCCATCTAGCTTATATTAACCATCTAGACTTCAAAATGAATAGTGGTTTTGCAAAAATGAAAACTACCTAAAAGTGTCTAAAATCGACTACAAATCACTAAATAAGTATTTTCAAGTCTTGCTTTTTTATGGTTATTTGCAAAATTTTGTATGTTGTGTTTTCTGAAAAGGGTTGTGACTTCGATGAACTTTTCGATAAATATAATGTTTTCAATACCCATCTAGCTTATATTAACCATCTAGACTTCAAAATGAATAATGGTTTTCCAAATAGGAAAACTACCTAAAAGTGTCTAAAATCGACTGGAAATCACGAAATAAGCATTTTCAAGTTTTGATTTTTCATGGTTATTTGCAAAATTTTGTGTTGTGTTTTCTGAAAACGGTTGTGACTTCGATGAACTCTTCGATAATCATAATGTTTTCAATACCCATCTAGCTTATATTAACCATCTAGACTTCAAACTGAATAATTGTTTTGCAAAAATAAAAAATACCTAAAAGTGTGTAAAATCGACTACAAATCACGAAATAAGCATTTTCAAGTTTTGTTTTTTCATGGTTATGTGCAAAAGTTTGCGTGTTGTGTTTTCTGAAAACGGTTGTGACTTCGATGAACTCTTCGATAAATATAATGTTTTCAATACCCATCTAGCTTATATTAACCATCTAGTCTTCAAACTGAATAATTGTTTTGCAGAAATAAAAAATACCTAAAAGTGTGTAAAATCGACTAGAAATCACGAAATAAGCATTTTCAAGTTTTCGTTTTTCATGGTTATGTGCAAAATTTTGTGTGTTGTGTTTTCAGAAAACGGTTGTGACTTCGATGAACTCTTCGGTAAATATATTGTTTTCAATACCCATCTAGCTTATATTAACCATCTAGACTTCAAACTGAATAATTGTTTTGCAAAAATAAAAAAAACCTAAAAGTGTGTAAAATCGACTAGATATCACGAAATAAGCATTTTCAAGTTTTGGTTTTTCATGGTTATGTGCAAAATTTTGCGTGTTATGTTTTCTGAAAACGGTTGTGACTTCGATGAACTCTTCGATAAATATAATGTTTTCAATACCCATCTAGCTTATATTAACCATCTAGACTTCAAACTGAATGATTGTTTTCCAAAAATAAAAAATACCTAAAATTGTGTAAAATCGACTAGAAATCACGAAATAAGCATTTTCAAGTCTTGGTTTTTCATGGTTATTTGCAAAATTTTGTATGTTGCGTTTTCTGAAAAGGGTTGTGACTTCGATGAACTCTTCGATAAATATAATGTTTTCAATACCCATCTAGCTTATATTAACCATCTAGACTTCAAACTGAATAATTGTCTTGCAAAAATGAAAAATACCTAAAAGTGTCTAAAATCGACTGCAAATCACGAAATAAGCATTTTTTAATTTTGGTTTTCATGGTTATTTGCAAAATTTTGCGTGTTGTGTTTTCTGAAAACGGTTGTGACTTCGATGAACTCTTCGATAAATATAATGTTTTCAATACCCATCTAGCTTATATTAACCATCTAGACTTCAAAATGAATAATGGTTTTGCAAATAGGAAGACTACCTAAAAGTGTCTAAAATCGACTGGAAATCACGAAATAAGCATTTTCAAGTTTTGATTTTTCACGGTTATTTGCAAAATTTTGTGTTGTGTTTTCTGAAAACGGTTGTGACTTCGATGAACTCTTCGATAAACATAATGTTTTCAATACCCATCTAGCTTATATTAACCATCTAGACTTCAAAATGAATAGTGGTTTTGCAAAAATGAAAACTACCTAAAAGTGTCTAAAATCGACTACAAATCACTAAATGAGCATTTTCAAGTCTTGCTTTTTTATGGTTATTTGCAAAATTTTGTATGTTGTGTTTTCTGAAAAGGGTTGTGACTTCGATGAACTCTTTGATAAATATAATGTTTTCAATACCCATCTAGCTTATATTAACCATCTAGACTTCAAACTCAATAATTGTTTTGTAAAAATAAAAAATACCTAAAAGTGTGTAAAATCGACTAGAAATCACGGAATAAGCATTTTCAAGTTTTGTTTTTTCATGGTTATGTGCAAAATTTTGCGTGTTGTGTTTTCTGAAAACGGTTGTGACTTCGATGAACACTTCGATAAATATAATGTTTTCAATACCCATCTAGCTTATATTAACCATCTAGACTTCAAACTCAATAATTGTTTTGCAAAAATAAAAAATACCTAAAAGTGTCTAAAATCGACTACAAATCACGAAATAAACATTTTCAAGTTTTGATTTTTCATGGTTATGTGCAAAATTTTGCGTGTTATGTTTTCTGAAAACGGTTGTGACTTCGATGAACTCTTCGATAAATATAATGTTTTCAATACCTATCTAGCTTATATTAACCATCTAGACTTCAAAATGAATAGTGGTTTTGCAAAAATGAAAACTACCTAAAAGTGTCTAAAATCGACTACAAATCACTAAATAAGCATTTTCAAGTCTTGCTTTTTCATGGTTATGTGCAAAATTTTGCGTGTTGTGTTTTCTGAAACGGGTTGTGACTTCGATGAACTCTTCGATAAATATAATGTTTTCAATACCCATCTAGCTTATATTAACCATCTAGTCTTCAAACTGAATAATTGTTTTGCAGAAATAAAAAATACCTAAAAGTGTGTAAAATCGACTAGAAATCACGAAATAAGCATTTTCAAGTTTTGGTTTTTCATGGTTATGTGCAAAATTTTGCGTGTTATGTTTTCTGAAAACGGTTGTGACTTCGATGAACTCTTCGATAAATATAATGTTTTCAATACCCATCTAGCTTATATTAACCATCTAGACTTCAAACTGAATGATTGTTTTCCAAAAATGAAAAATACCTAAAAGTGTGTAAAATCAACTAGAAATCACGAAATAAGCATTTTCAAGTTTTGGTTTTTCATGGATATGTGCAAAATTTTGCGTGTTATGTTTTCTGAAAACGGTTGTGACTTCGATGAACTCTTCGATAAATATAATGTTTTCAATACCCATCTAGCTTATATTAACCATCTAGACTTCAAAATGAATAGTGGTTTTGCAAAAATGAAAACTACCTAAAAGTGTCTAAAATCGACTACAAATCACTAAATAAGCATTTTCAAGTCTTGCTTTTTTATGGTTATTTGCAAAATTTTGTATGTTGTGTTTTATGAAAAGGGTTGTGACTTCGATGAACTCTTCGATAAATATAATGTTTTCAATACCCATCTAGCTTTTATTAACCATCTAGACTTCAAACTGAATAATTGTTTTGCAAAAATAAAAAATACCTAAAAGTGTGTAAAATCGACTAGAAATCACGGAATAAGCATTTTCAAGTTTTGCTTTTTCATGGTTATGTGCAAAATTTTGCGTGTTGTGTTTTCTGAAAACGGTTGTGACTTCGATGAACACTTCGATAAATATAATGTTTTCAATACCCATCTAGCTTATATTAACCATCTAGACTTCAAACTGAATGATTGTTTTCCAAAAATGAAAAATACCTAAAAGTGTGTAAAATCGACTAGAAATCACGAAATAAGCATTTTCAAGTTTTGGTTTTTCATGGTTATTTGCAAAATTTTGTACGTTGCGTTTTCTGAAAAGGGTTGTGACTTCGATGAACTCTTCGATAAATATAATGTTTTCAATACCCATCTAGCTTATATTAACCATCTAGACTTCAAACTGAATAATTGTCTTGCAAAAATAAAAAATACCTAAAAGTGTGTAAAATCGACTACAAATCACGAAATAAGCATTTTCAAGTTTTGTTTTTTCATGGTTATGTGCAAAATTTTGCGTGTTGTGTTTTCTGAAAATGGTTGTGACTTCGATGAACTCTTCGATAAATATAATGTTTTCAATACCCATCTAGCTTATATTAACCATCTAGACTTCAAACTGAATAATTGTTTTGCAAAAATAAAAAATACCTAAAAGTGTGTAAAATCGACTAGAAATCACGGAATAAGCATTTTCAAGTTTTGCTTTTTCATGGTTATGTGCAAAATTTTGCGTGTTGTGTTTTCTGAAAACGGTTGTGACTTCGATGAACTCTTCGATAAATATAATGTTTTCAATACCCATCTAGCATATATTAACCATCTAGACTTCAAACTCAATAATTGTTTTGCAAAAATAAAAAATACCTAAAAGTGTGTAAAATCGACTAGAAATCACGGAATAAGCATTTTCAAGTTTTGCTTTTTCATGGTTATGCGCAAAATTTTGCGTGTTGTGTTTTCTGAAAACTTCGATAAATATAATGTTTTCAATACCCATCTAGCTTATATTAACCATCTAGACTTCAAAATGAATAATGGTTTTGCAAAAAGGAAGACTACCTAAAAGTGTCTAAAATCGACTACAAATCACTAAATGAGCATTTTCAAGTCTTGCTTTTTTATGGTTATTTGCAAAATTTTGTATGTTGTGTTTTCTGAAAAGGGTTGTGACTTCGATGAACTCTTTGATAAATATAATGTTTTCAATACCCATCTAGCTTATATTAACCATCTAGACTTCAAACTCAATAATTGTTTTGTAAAAATAAAAAATACCTAAAAGTGTGTAAAATCGACTGGAAATCACGGAATAAGCATTTTCAAGTTTTGTTTTTTCATGGTTATGTGCAAAATTTTGCGTGTTGTGTTTTCTGAAAACGGTTGTGACTTCGATGAACACTTCGATAAATATAATGTTTTCAATACCCATCTAGCTTATATTAACCATCTAGACTTCAAACTCAATAATTGTTTTGCAAAAATAAAAAATACCTAAAAGTGTCTAAAATCGACTACAAATCACGAAATAAACATTTTCAAGTTTTGATTTTTCATGGTTATGTGCAAAATTTTGCGTGTTATGTTTTCTGAAAACGGTTGTGACTTCGATGAACTCTTCGATAAATATAATGTTTTCAATACCTATCTAGCTTATATTAACCATCTAGACTTCAAAATGAATAGTGGTTTTGCAAAAATGAAAACTACCTAAAAGTGTCTAAAATCGACTACAAATCACTAAATAAGCATTTTCAAGTCTTGCTTTTTCATGGTTATGTGCAAAATTTTGCGTGTTGTGTTTTCTGAAACGGGTTGTGACTTCGATGAACTCTTCGATAAATATAATGTTTTCAATACCCATCTAGCTTATATTAACCATCTAGTCTTCAAACTGAATAATTATTTTGCAGAAATAAAAAATACCTAAAAGTGTGTAAAATCGACTAGAAATCACGAAATAAGCATTTTCAAGTTTTGGTTTTTCATGGTTATGTGCAAAATTTTGCGTGTTATGTTTTCTGAAAACGGTTGTGACTTCGATGAACTCTTCGATAAATATAATGTTTTCAATACCCATCTAGCTTATATTAACCATCTAGACTTCAAACTGAATAATTGTCTTGCAAAAATAAAAAATACCTAAAAGTGTGTAAAATCGACTACAAATCACGAAATAAGCATTTTCAAGTTTTGTTTTTTCATGGTTATGTGCAAAATTTTGCGTGTTGTGTTTTCTGAAAATGGTTGTGACTTCGATGAACTCTTCGATAAATATAATGTTTTCAATACCCATCTAGCTTATATTAACCATCTAGACTTCAAACTCAATAATTGTTTTGCAAAAATAAAAAATACCTAAAAGTGTGTAAAATCGACTAGAAATCACGGAATAAGCATTTTCAAGTTTTGCTTTTTCATGGTTATGCGCAAAATTTTGCGTGTTGTGTTTTCTGAAAACTTCGATAAATATAATGTTTTCAATACCCATCTAGCTTATATTAACCATCTAGACTTCAAAATGAATAATGGTTTTGCAAAAAGGAAGACTACCTAAAAGTGTCTAAAATCGACTACAAATCACTAAATGAGCATTTTCAAGTCTTGCTTTTTTATGGTTATTTGCAAAATTTTGTATGTTGTGTTTTCTGAAAAGGGTTGTGACTTCGATGAACTCTTTGATAAATATAATGTTTTCAATACCCATCTAGCTTATATTAACCATCTAGACTTCAAACTCAATAATTGTTTTGTAAAAATAAAAAATACCTAAAAGTGTGTAAAATCGACTAGAAATCACGGAATAAGCATTTTCAAGTTTTGTTTTTTCATGGTTATGTGCAAAATTTTGCGTGTTGTGTTTTCTGAAAACGGTTGTGACTTCGATGAACACTTCGATAAATATAATGTTTTCAATACCCATCTAGCTTATATTAACCATCTAGACTTCAAACTCAATAATTGTTTTGCAAAAATAAAAAATACCTAAAAGTGTCTAAAATCGACTACAAATCACGAAATAAACATTTTCAAGTTTTGATTTTTCATGGTTATGTGCAAAATTTTGCGTGTTATGTTTTCTGAAAACGGTTGTGACTTCGATGAACTCTTCGATAAATATAATGTTTTCAATACCTATCTAGCTTATATTAACCATCTAGACTTCAAAATGAATAGTGGTTTTGCAAAAATGAAAACTACCTAAAAGTGTCTAAAATCGACTACAAATCACTAAATAAGCATTTTCAAGTCTTGCTTTTTCATGGTTATGTGCAAAATTTTGCGTGTTGTGTTTTCTGAAACGGGTTGTGACTTCGATGAACTCTTCGATAAATATAATGTTTTCAATACCCATCTAGCTTATATTAACCATCTAGTCTTCAAACTGAATAATTATTTTGCAGAAATAAAAAATACCTAAAAGTGTGTAAAATCGACTAGAAATCACGAAATAAGCATTTTCAAGTTTTGGTTTTTCATGGTTATGTGCAAAATTTTGCGTGTTATGTTTTCTGAAAACGGTTGTGACTTCGATGAACTCTTCGATAAATATAATGTTTTCAATACCCATCTAGCTTATATTAACCATCTAGACTTCAAACTGAATAATTGTCTTGCAAAAATAAAAAATACCTAAAAGTGTGTAAAATCGACTACAAATCACGAAATAAGCATTTTCAAGTTTTGTTTTTTCATGGTTATGTGCAAAATTTTGCGTGTTGTGTTTTCTGAAAATGGTTGTGACTTCGATGAACTCTTCGATAAATATAATGTTTTCAATACCCATCTAGCTTATATTAACCATCTAGACTTCAAACTGAATAATTGTTTTGCAAAAATAAAAAATACCTAAAAGTGTGTAAAATCGACTAGAAATCACGGAATAAGCATTTTCAAGTCTTGCTTTTTTATGGTTATTTGCAAAACTTTGTATGTTGTGTTTTCTGAAAAGGGTTGTGACTTCGATGAACTCTTTGATAAATATAATGTTTTCAATACCCATCTAGCTTATATTAACCATCTAGACTTCAAACTCAATAATTGTTTTGTAAAAATAAAAAATACCTAAAAGTGTGTAAAATCGACTAGAAATCACGGAATAAGCATTTTCAAGTTTTGTTTTTTCATGGTTATGCGCAAAATTTTGCGTGTTGTGTTTTCTGAAAACTTCGATAAATATAATGTTTTCAATACCCATCTAGCTTATATTAACCATCTAGACTTCAAAATGAATAATGGTTTTGCAAAAAGGAAGACTACCTAAAAGTGTCTAAAATCGACTACAAATCACTAAATGAGCATTTTCAAGTCTTGCTTTTTTATGGTTATTTGCAAAATTTTGTATGTTGTGTTTTCTGAAAAGGGTTGTGACTTCGATGAACTCTTTGATAAATATAATGTTTTCAATACCCATCTAGCTTATATTAACCATCTAGACTTCAAACTGAATAATTGTCTTGCAAAAATAAAAAATACCTAAAAGTGTGTAAAATCGACTACAAATCACGAAATAAGCATTTTCAAGTTTTGTTTTTTCATGCTTATGTGCAAAATTTTGCGTGTTGTGTTTTCTGAAAATGGTTGTGACTTCGATGAACTCTTCGATAAATATAATGTTTTCAATACCCATCTAGCTTATATTAACCATCTAGACTTCAAACTGAATAATTGTTTTGCAAAAATAAAAATACCTAAAAGTGTGTAAAATCGACTAGAAATCACGGAATAAGCATTTTCAAGTTTTGCTTTTTCATGGTTATGTGCAAAATTTTGCGTGTTGTGTTTTCTGAAAACGGTTGTGACTTCGATGAACTCTTCGATAAATATAATGTTTTCAATACCCATCTAGCTTATATTAACCATCTAGACTTCAAACTCAATAATTGTTTTGCAAAAATAAAAAATACCTAAAAGTGTGTAAAATCGACTAGAAATCACGGAATAAGCATTTTCAAGTTTTGCTTTTTCATGGTTATGCGCAAAATTTTGCGTGTTGTGTTTTCTGAAAACTTCGATAAATATAATGTTTTCAATACCCATCTAGCTTATATTAACCATCTAGACTTCAAAATGAATAATGGTTTTGCAAAAAGGAAGACTACCTAAAAGTGTCTAAAATCGACTACAAATCACTAAATGAGCATTTTCAAGTCTTGCTTTTTTATGGTTATTTGCAAAATTTTGTATGTTGTGTTTTCTGAAAAGGGTTGTGACTTCGATGAACTCTTTGATAAATATAATGTTTTCAATACCCATCTAGCTTATATTAACCATCTAGACTTCAAACTGAATAATTGTCTTGCAAAAATAAAAAATACCTAAAAGTGTGTAAAATCGACTACAAATCACGAAATAAGCATTTTCAAGTTTTGTTTTTTCATGGTTATGTGCAAAATTTTGCGTGTTGTGTTTTCTGAAAATGGTTGTGACTTCGATGAACTCTTCGATAAATATAATGTTTTCAATACCCATCTAGCTTATATTAACCATCTAGACTTCAAACTGAATAATTGTTTTGCAAAAATAAAAAATACCTAAATGTGTGTAAAATCGACTAGAAATCACGGAATAAGCATTTTCAAGTTTTGCTTTTTCATGGTTATGTGCAAAATTTTGCGTGTTGTGTTTTCTGAAAACGGTTGTGACTTCGATGAACTCTTCGATAAATATAATGTTTTCAATACCCATCTAGCTTATATTAACCATCTAGACTTCAAACTCAATAATTGTTTTGCAAAAATAAAAAATACCTACAAGTGTGTAAAATCGACTAGAAATCATGGAATAAGCATTTTCAAGTTTTGCTTTTTCATGGTTATTCGCAAAATTTTGCGTGTTGTGTTTTCTGAAAACTTCGATAAATATAATGTTTTCAATACCCATCTAGCTTATATTAACCATCTAGACTTCAAAATGAATAATGGTTTTGCAAAAAGGAAGACTACCTAAAAGTGTCTAAAATCGACTACAAATCACTAAATGAGCATTTTCAAGTCTTGCTTTTTTATGGTTATTTGCAAAATTTTGTATGTTGTGTTTTCTGAAAAGGGTTGTGACTTCGATGAACTCTTTGATAAATATAATGTTTTCAATACCCATCTAGCTTATATTAACCATCTAGACTTCAAACTGAATAATTGTCTTGCAAAAATAAAAAATACCTAAAAGTGTGTAAAATCGACTACAAATCACGAAATAAGCATTTTCAAGTTTTGTTTTTTCATGGACATGTGCAAAATTTTGCGTGTTGTGTTTTCTGAAAATGGTTGTGACTTCGATGAACTCTTCGATAAATATAATGTTTTCAATACCCATCTAGCTTATATTAACCATCTAGACTTCAAACTGAATAATTGTTTTGCAAAAATAAAAAATACCTAAAAGTGTGTAAAATCGACTAGAAATCACGGAATAAGCATTTTCAAGTTTTGCTTTTTCATGGTTATGTGCAAAATTTTGCGTGTTGTGTTTTCTGAAAACGGTTGTGACTTCGATGAACTCTTCGATAAATATAATGTTTTCAATACCCATCTAGCTTATATTAACCATCTAGACTTCAAACTCAATAATTGTTTTGCAAAAATAAAAAATACCTAAAAGTGTGTAAAATCGACTAGAAATCACGGAATAAGCATTTTCAAGTTTTGCTTTTTCATGGTTATGCGCAAAATTTTGCGTGTTGTGTTTTCTGAAAACTTCGATAAATATAATGTTTTCAATACCCATCTAGCTTATATTAACCATCTAGACTTCAAAATGAATAATGGTTTTGCAAAAAGGAAGACTACCTAAAAGTGTCTAAAATCGACTGGAAATCACGAAATAAGCATTTTTAAGTTTTGTTGCTTTTTCATGGTTATTTGCAAAATTTTGTGACTGGAAAACACGATATTCGCATTTTTAAACTTTGTTGTTTTTCCATGCTTATTTGCAATCTTTTGTCATTTTGAGTTCTATGAAAATGGTTGTGACTTCGGTGAACTCTTTGATAAATATAATGTTTTCATCATCCATCTAGCCTATAGTGACCCACTAGGCTTCAAAATGAATCGTTGGTTCTTGAAAAAATGAAAACTATCTAAAATTGTCAAAAAAACGACTGGAAATCACGAAATTAGCATTTTCAATTATTGTAGGTTTTTCATGTTTATCTGCAAAAGGTTGTTAGTTTGAGTTTTGTGAAAATGGTTGTGACTTCGGTGAACTCTTCGATAAATATTATGTTTTCATCAACCATTTAGCCTTCAAAATGTTTAGTGGTTTTTGCAAAAATGAAAACTCTCTTAAAGTCTCAAAAAACAACTGGAAATCACGAAATTAGCAGTTTTAAGTTTTGTTGGCTTTTCATGGTTATTTGCAAAATTTTGTGAGTTTGTGTTTTTTGAAAATGGTTGTGACCTCGGTGAACTCTTTGATAAATATAATGTTTTCATCAACCCACTAGACTTCAAAATGAATATTTGCTTCTTGCAAAAAGAAAACTATCTAAAAGTGTCAAAAAACGACTGGAAATCTCGAAATTAGCATTTTGAAGTTTCGTTTGTTTTTCATGGTTATTTGCAAACTTTTGTGATTTTGAGTTTTGTGAAAATGGTTGTGACTTCGGTGAACTCTTTGATAAATATAATGTTTTCATCACCCATCTAGCCTATGGTTTTTCCAATAAACTTCAAATTGAATAGTGATTTTTCAAAAATGAAAACTATCTAAAAGTGTCAAAAAACGACTCGATATCATGAAATTAGCATTTTCAGGTTTTCTTTGTTTTTCATGGTTATTTGCAAAACTTTGTGAGTTTGAGTTTTTTGAAAATGGTTGTGACTTCGGTGAACACTTTGATAAATATATTTTCATCAACCATCTAGCCTAATAAACTTCAAAATAAATTGTGGTTTTTGCAAAACTGAAAACTATCTAAAATTGTCAAAAAAACGACTGGAAATCACGAAATGAGCATTTTGAATCTTTGTCGTTTTTCCATGCTTATTTGCAAAATTTTGTGATTTTGAGTTTTGTGAAAAAGTTTGTGACTTCGGTGAACTTTTTGATAAATATAATGCTTTCATCAACCATCTAGCCTATATGAACCTAATAAACTTCAAAATAAATTGTGGTTTTTGCAAAAATGAAATCAATCTTAAAGTGTCAAAAAACGACTGGAAATCACGAAATTAGCATTCTCAAATTTTGTTGATTTTTCATGGTTATTTGCAAAATTTTGTTAGTTTGAGTTTTGTGAAAATGGTTGTGACTTCGGTGAACTCTTCGATAAATATTATGTTTTCATCAACCATTTAGCCTTCAAAATGTTTAGTGGTTTTTGCAAAAATGAAAACTCTCTTAAAGTCTCAAAAAACAACTGGAAATCACGAAATTAGCAGTTTCAAGTTTTGTTGGCTTTTCATGGTTATTTGCAAAATTTTGTGAGTTTGTGTTTTTTGAAAATGGTTGTGACCTCGGTGAACTCTTTGATAAATATAATGTTTTCATCAACCCACTAGACTTCAAAATGAATATTTGCTTCTTGCAAAAAGAAAACTATCTAAAAGTGTCAAAAAACGACTGGAAATCTCGAAATTAGCATTTTGAAGTTTCGTTTGTTTTTCATGGTTATTTGCAAACTTTTGTGATTTTGAGTTTTGTGAAAATGGTTGTGACTTCGGTGAACTCTTTGATAAATATAATGTTTTCATCACCCATCTAGCCTATGGTTTTTCCAATAAACTTCAAATTGAATAGTGATTTTTCAAAAATGAAAACTATCTAAAAGTGTCAAAAAACGACTCGATATCATGAAATTAGCATTTTCAGGTTTTCTTTGTTTTTCATGGTTATTTGCAAAACTTTGTGAGTTTGAGTTTTTTGAAAATGGTTGTGACTTCGGTGAACACTTTGATAAATATATTTTCATCAACCATCTAGCCTAATAAACTTCAAAATAAATTGTGGTTTTTG
>NW_028315470.1:0-37145 GCF_046866305.1 Octopus bimaculoides
ATTGAATCTTGGAAGTAGCAACGAAAAGATCAAGTAATATTGAATCCTGGAAGAAGCAACAAAAAGAATAAAAAATATTGAATCCTGGAAGTAGCAACAAAAAGAATAATAAATATTGAATCCTGGAAGTAGCAACAAAAAGAACTAGAAATATTGAATAATGGAAGTAGCAACAAAAAGAATAATAAATATTGAATCCTGGGAGTAGCAACAAAAAGAATAATAAATATTGAGTCCTGGAAGAAGCAACAAAAAGAATTAGACATATTGAATACTGGAAGTAGCAAAGAAAACAATAAGAAATGTTGAATCCTGGAAACAGCAACAAAAAGAATAAGAAATATTGAATCCTGGAAGAAGCAACAAAAAGAATAATAAATATTGAATCCTGGAAGTAGCAACAAAAAGAATTAAAAATATTGAATACTGAATGTAGCAACAAAAAGAATAATAAATATTGAATCCTGGAAGTAGCAACAAAAAGAATTAAAAATATTGAATACTGAATGTAGCAACAAAAAGAATAAGAAATATTGAATCCTGGAAACAGCAACAAAGAGAATAATAATTATTGAAACCTGGAGGTAGCAACAAAAAGAATAAGAACTATTGAATCTTGCAAGAAGCAAGAAAAAGAATAAGAAATATTGAATCTTGGATGTAGCAACGAAAAGAACAAGTAATATTGAATCCTGGAAGAAGAAACAAAAAGAATAAAAAATATTAAATTATGGAAGTTGCAACAAAAAGATTAATAAATATTGAATCCTGGAAGTAGCAACAAAAAGAATTCGAAATATTGAATACTGGAAGTAGCAACAAAAAGAATAATAAATATTGAATCCTGGAAGTAGCAACAAATAGAATAATAAATATTGAATCCTGGAAGTAGCAACAAAAAGAATAAGAAATATTGAATCCTGGAAGTAGCAACAAAAAGAATTAGAAATATTGAATACTGGATGTAGCAACAAAAAGAATAAGAAATATTGAATCCTGGAAATAGCAACAAAGAGAATAAGAAATATTGAATCCTGGAAATAGCAACATAAAGAATAATAAATATTGAATCATGGAAGTAGCAACAAAACTTATAATAAATATTGAATCCTGGAAGTAGCAACAAAAAGAATAAGAACTATTGAATCGTGCAAGAAGCAAGAAAAAGAAAAAGGAATATTGAATCTTGGAAGTAGCAACGAAAAGATCAAGTAATATTGAATCCTGGAAGAAGCAACAAAAAGAATAAAAAATATTGAATCCTGGAAGTAGCAACAAAAAGAATAATAAATATTGAATCCTGGAAGTAGCAACAAAAAGAATTAGAAATATTGAATAATGGAAGTAGCAACAAAAAGAATAATAAATATTGAATCCTGGAAGTAGCAACAAAAAGAATAATAAATATTGAGTCCTGGAAGAAGCAACAAAAAGAATTAGAAATATTGAATACTGGAAGTAGCAACGAAAACAATATGAAATGTTGAATCCTGGAAACAGCAACAAAAAGAATAAGAAATATTGAATCCTGGAAGAAGCAACAAAAAGAATAATAAATATTGAATCCTGGAAGTAGCAACAAAAAGAATTAAAAATATTGAATACTGAATGTAGCAACAAAAAGAATAATAAATATTGAATCCTGGAAGTAGCAACAAAAAGAATTAAAAATATTGAATACTGAATGTAGCAACAAAAAGAATAATAAATATTGAATCCTGGAAGTAGCAACAAAAAGAATTAAAAATATTGAATACTGAATGTAGCAACAAAAAGAATAAGAAATATTGAATCCTGGAAACAGCAACAAAGAGAATAATAATTATTGAAACCTGGAGGTAGCAACAAAAAGAATAAGAACTATTGAATCTTGCAAGAAGCAAGAAAAAGAATAAGAAATATTGAATCTTGGAAGTAGCAACGAAAAGAACAAGTAATATTGAATCCTGGAAGAAGAAACAAAAAGAATAAAAAATATTAAATTATGGAAGTTGCAACAAAAAGATTAATAAATATTGAATCCTGGAAGTAGCAACAAAAAGAATTCGAAATATTGAATACTGGAAGTAGCAACAAAAAGAATAATAAATATTGAATCCTGGAAGTAGCAACAAATAGAATAATAAATATTGAATCCTGGAAGTAGCAACAAAAAGAATAAGAAATATTGAATCCTGGAAGTAGCAACAAAAAGAATTAGAAATATTGAATACTGGATGTAGCAACAAAAAGAATAAGAAATATTGAATCCTGGAAATAGCAACAAAGAGAATAAGAAATATTGAATCCTGGAAATAGCAACATAAAGAATAATAAATATTGAATCATGGAAGTAGCAACAAAACTTATAATAAATATTGAATCCTGGAAGTAGCAACAAAAAGAATAAGAACTATTGAATCGTGCAAGAAGCAAGAAAAAGAAAAAGGAATATTGAATCTTGGAAGTAGCAACGAAAAGATCAAGTAATATTGAATCCTGGCAGAAGCAACAAAAAGAATAAAAAATATTGAATCCTGGAAGTAGCAACAAAAAGAATAATAAATATTGAATCCTGGAAGTAGCAACAAAAAGAATTAGAAATATTGAATAATGGAAGTAGCAACAAAAAGAATAATAAATATTGAATCCTGGAAGTAGCAACAAAAAGAATAATAAATATTGAGTCCTGGAAGAAGCAACAAAAAGAATTAGAAATATTGAATACTGGAAGTAGCAACGAAAACAATAAGAAATGTTGAATCCTGGAAACAGCAACAAAAAGAATAAGAAATATTGAATCCTGGAAGAAGCAACAAAAAGAATAATAAATATTGAATCCTGGAAGTAGCAACAAAAAGAATTAAAAATATTGAATACTGAATGTAGCAACAAAAAGAATAATAAATATTGAATCCTGGAAGTAGCAACAAAAAGAATTATAAATATTGAATACTGAATGTAGCAACAAAAAGAATAAGAAATATTGAATCCTGGAAACAGCAACAAAGAGAATAATAATTATTGAAACCTGGAGGTAGCAACAAAAAGAATAAGAACTATTGAATCTTGCAAGAAGCAAGAAAAAGTATAAGAAATATTGAATCTTGGAAGTAGCAACGGAAAAGAACAAGTAATATTGAATCCTGGAAGAAGAAACAAAAAGAATAAAAAATATTAAATTATGGAAGTAGCAACAAAAAGATTAATAAATATTGAATCCTGGAAGTAGCAACAAAAAGAATTCGAAATATTGAATACTGGAAGTAGCAACAAAAAGAATAATAAATATTGAATCCTGGAAGTAGCAACAAATAGAATAATAAATATTGAATCCTGGAAGTAGCAACAAAAAGAATAAGAAATATTGAATCCTGGAAGTAGCAAGAAAAAGAATTAGAAATATTGAATACTGGATGTAGCAACAAAAAGAATAAGAAATATTGAATCCTGGAAATAGCAACAAAGAGAATAAGAAATATTGAATCCTGGAAATAGCAACATAAAGATTTATAAATATTGAATCATGGAAGTAGCAACAAAACTTATAATAAATATTGAATCCTGGAAGTAGCAACAAAAAGAATAAGAACTATTGAATCCTGGAAGTAGCAACGAAAACAATAAGAAATGTTGAATCCTGGAAACAGCAACAAAAAGAATAAGAAGTATATAATCCTGGAAGAAGCAACAAAAAGAATAATAAATATTGAATCGTGGAAGTAGCAACAAAAAGAATAATAAATATTGAATCCTAGAAGTAGCAAGAAAAAGAATTAGAAATATTGAATACTGGATGTAGCAACAAAAAGAATAAGAAATATTGAATCCTGGAAATAGCAACAAAAAGAATAAGAAATATTGAATCATGGAAGTAGCAACAAAACTTATAATAAATATTGAATCCTGGAAGTAGCAACAAAAAGACTAAGAACTATTGAATCGTGCAAGAAGCAAGAAAAAGAATAAGAAATATTGAATCTTGGAAGTAGCAACGAAAAGATCAAGTAATATTGAATCCTGGAAGAAGCAACAAAAAGAATAAAAAATATTGAATCCTGGAAGTAGCAACAAAAAGAATTAGAAATATTGAATAATGGAAGTAGCAACTAAAAGAATAATAAATATTGAATCCTGGAAGTAGCAACAAAAAGAATAAGAAATATTGAATCCTGGAAACAGCAACAAAAACAATAAGAAATATTGAATCCTGGAAGTAGCAACAAAAAGAATAATAAATATTGAATCCTGGAAGTAGCAACAAAAAGACTAAGAAATATTGAATACTGGAAATAGTAACAAAAAGAATAAGAAATATTGAATCCTGGAAACAGCAACAAAAAGAATAATAAATATTGAATCCTGGAAGTTGCAAAAAAAGAATAATAAATATTGAATCCTGGAAGTAGCAACAAAAAGAATCATAAATATTGAATCCTGGAAGTTGCAACAAAAAGAATAATAAATATTGAATCCTGGAAGTAGCAACAAAAAGAATTAAAAATATTGAATACTGAATGTAGCAACAAAAAGAATAATAAATATTGAATCCTGGAAGTAGCAACAAAAAGAATTATAAATATTGAATACTGAATGTAGCAACAAAAAGAATAAGAAATATTGAATCCTGGAAACAGCAACAAAGAGAATAATAATTATTGAAACCTGGAGGTAGCAACAAAAAGAATAAGAACTATTGAATCTTGCAAGAAGCAAGAAAAAGTATAAGAAATATTGAATCTTGGAAGTAGCAACGGAAAAGAACAAGTAATATTGAATCCTGGAAGAAGAAACAAAAAGAATAAAAAATATTAAATTATGGAAGTAGCAACAAAAAGATTAATAAATATTGAATCCTGGAAGTAGCAACAAAAAGAATTCGAAATATTGAATACTGGAAGTAGCAACAAAAAGAATAATAAATATTGAATCCTGGAAGTAGCAACAAATAGAATAATAAATATTGAATCCTGGAAGTAGCAACAAAAAGAATAAGAAATATTGAATCCTGGAAGTAGCAAGAAAAAGAATTAGAAATATTGAATACTGGATGTAGCAACAAAAAGAATAAGAAATATTGAATCCTGGAAATAGCAACAAAGAGAATAAGAAATATTGAATCCTGGAAATAGCAACATAAAGATTTATAAATATTGAATCATGGAAGTAGCAACAAAACTTATAATAAATATTGAATCCTGGAAGTAGCAACAAAAAGAATAAGAACTATTGAATCCTGGAAGTAGCAACGAAAACAATAAGAAATGTTGAATCCTGGAAACAGCAACAAAAAGAATAAGAAGTATATAATCCTGGAAGAAGCAACAAAAAGAATAATAAATATTGAATCGTGGAAGTAGCAACAAAAAGAATAATAAATATTGAATCCTAGAAGTAGCAAGAAAAAGAATTAGAAATATTGAATACTGGATGTAGCAACAAAAAGAATAAGAAATATTGAATCCTGGAAATAGCAACAAAAAGAATAAGAAATATTGAATCATGGAAGTAGCAACAAAACTTATAATAAATATTGAATCCTGGAAGTAGCAACAAAAAGACTAAGAACTATTGAATCGTGCAAGAAGCAAGAAAAAGAATAAGAAATATTGAATCTTGGAAGTAGCAACGAAAAGATCAAGTAATATTGAATCCTGGAAGAAGCAACAAAAAGAATAAAAAATATTGAATCCTGGAAGTAGCAACAAAAAGAATTAGAAATATTGAATAATGGAAGTAGCAACTAAAAGAATAATAAATATTGAATCCTGGAAGTAGCAACAAAAAGAATAAGAAATATTGAATCCTGGAAACAGCAACAAAAACAATAAGAAATATTGAATCCTGGAAGTAGCAACAAAAAGAATAATAAATATTGAATCCTGGAAGTAGCAACAAAAAGACTAAGAAATATTGAATACTGGAAATAGTAACAAAAAGAATAAGAAATATTGAATCCTGGAAACAGCAACAAAAAGAATAATAAATATTGAATCCTGGAAGTTGCAAAAAAAGAATAATAAATATTGAATCCTGGAAGTAGCAACAAAAAGAATCATAAATATTGAATCCTGGAAGTTGCAACAAAAAGAATAATAAATATTGAATCCTGGAAGTAGCAACAAAAAGAATTAAAAATATTGAATACTGAATGTAGCAACAAAAAGAATAATAAATATTGAGTCCTGGAAGTAGCAACAAAAAGAATTATAAATATTGAATACTGAATGTAGCAACAAAAAGAATAAGAAATATTGAATCCTGGAAACAGCAACAAAGTGAATAATAATTATTGAAACCTGGAGGTAGCAACAAAAAGAATAAGAACTATTGAATCTTGCAAGAAGCAAGAAAAAGTATAAGAAATATTGAATCTTGGAAGTAGCAACGGAAAAGAACAAGTAATATTGAATCCTGGAAGAAGAAACAAAAAGAATAAAAAATATTAAATTATGGAAGTAGCAACAAAAAGATTAATAAATATTGAATCCTGGAAGTAGCAACAAAAAGAATTCGAAATATTGAATACTGGAAGTAGCAACAAAAAGAATAATAAATATTGAATCCTGGAAGTAGCAACAAATAGAATAATAAATATTGAATCCTGGAAGTAGCAACAAAAAGAATAAGAAATATTGAATCCTGGAAGTAGCAAGAAAAAGAATTAGAAATATTGAATACTGGATGTAGCAACAAAAAGAATAAGAAATATTGAATCCTGGAAATAGCAACAAAGAGAATAAGAAATATTGAATCCTGGAAATAGCAACATAAAGATTTATAAATATTGAATCATGGAAGTAGCAACAAAACTTATAATAAATATTGAATCCTGGAAGTAGCAACAAAAAGAATAAGAACTATTGAATCCTGGAAGTAGCAACGAAAACAATAAGAAATGTTGAATCCTGGAAACAGCAACAAAAAGAATAAGAAGTATATAATCCTGGAAGAAGCAACAAAAAGAATAATAAATATTGAATCGTGGAAGTAGCAACAAAAAGAATAATAAATATTGAATCCTAGAAGTAGCAAGAAAAAGAATTAGAAATATTGAATACTGGATGTAGCAACAAAAAGAATAAGAAATATTGAATCCTGGAAATAGCAACAAAAAGAATAAGAAATATTGAATCATGGAAGTAGCAACAAAACTTATAATAAATATTGAATCCTGGAAGTAGCAACAAAAAGACTAAGAACTATTGAATCGTGCAAGAAGCAAGAAAAAGAATAAGAAATATTGAATCTTGGAAGTAGCAACGAAAAGATCAAGTAATATTGAATCCTGGAAGAAGCAACAAAAAGAATAAAAAATATTGAATCCTGGAAGTAGCAACAAAAAGAATTAGAAATATTGAATAATGGAAGTAGCAACTAAAAGAATAATAAATATTGAATCCTGGAAGTAGCAACAAAAAGAATAAGAAATATTGAATCCTGGAAACAGCAACAAAAACAATAAGAAATATTGAATCCTGGAAGTAGCAACAAAAAGAATAATAAATATTGAATCCTGGAAGTAGCAACAAAAAGACTAAGAAATATTGAATACTGGAAATAGTAACAAAAAGAATAAGAAATATTGAATCCTGGAAACAGCAACAAAAAGAATAATAAATATTGAATCCTGGAAGTTGCAAAAAAAGAATAATAAATATTGAATCCTGGAAGTAGCAACAAAAAGAATCATAAATATTGAATCCTGGAAGTTGCAACATAAAGAATAATAAATATTGAATCCTGGAAGTAGCAACAAAAAGAATTATAAATATTGAATACTGAATGTAGCAACAAAAAGAATAAGAAATATTGAATCCTGGAAACAGCAACAAAGAGAATAATAATTATTGAAACCTGGAGGTAGCAACAAAAAGAATAAGAACTATTGAATCTTGCAAGAAGCAAGAAAAAGTATAAGAAATATTGAATCTTGGAAGTAGCAACGGAAAAGAACAAGTAATATTGAATCCTGGAAGAAGAAACAAAAAGAATAAAAAATATTAAATTATGGAAGTAGCAACAAAAAGATTAATAAATATTGAATCCTGGAAGTAGCAACAAAAAGAATTCGAAATATTGAATACTGGAAGTAGCAACAAAAAGAATAATAAATATTGAATCCTGGAAGTAGCAAGAAAAAGAATTAGAAATATTGAATACTGGATGTAGCAACAAAAAGAATAAGAAATATTGAATCCTGGAAATAGCAACAAAGAGAATAAGAAATATTGAATCCTGGAAATAGCAACATAAAGATTAATAAATATTGAATCATGGAAGTAGCAACAAAACTTATAATAAATATTGAATCCTGGAAGTAGCAACAAAAATAATAAGAACTATTGAATCGTGCAAGAAGCAAGAAAAAGAAAAAGAAATATTGAATCTTGGAAGTAGCAACGAAAAGATCAAGTAATATTGAATCCTGGAAGAAGCAACAAAAAGAATAAAAAATATTGAATCCTGGAAGTAGCAACAAAAAGAATAATAAATATTGAATCCTGGAAGTAGCAACAAAAAGAATTAGAAATATTGAATAATGGAAGTAGCAACAAAAAGAATAATAAATATTGAATCCTGGAAGTAGCAACAAAAAGAATAATAAATATTGAGTCCTGGAAGAAGCAACAAAAAGAATTAGAAATATTGAATACTGGAAGTAGCCACGAAAACAATAAGAAATGTTGAATCCTGGAAACAGCAACAAAAAGAATAAGAAATATTGAATCCTGGAAGAAGCAACAAAAAGAATAATAAATATTGAATCCTGGAAGTAGCAACAAAAAGAATTAAAAATATTGAATACTGAATGTAGCAACAAAAAGAATAATAAATATTGAATCCTCGAAGTAGCAACAAAAAGAACAAGTAATATTGAATCCTGGAAGAAGAAACAAAAAGAATAAAAAATATTAAATTATGGAAGTAGCAACAAAAAGATTAATAAATATTGAATCCTGGAAGTAGCAACAAAAAGAATTCGAAATATTGAATCCTGGAAGTAGCAACGAAAACAATAAGAAATGTTGAATCCTGGAAACAGCAACAAAAAGAATAAGAAGTATATAATCCTGGAAGTAGCAAGAAAAAGAATTAGATATATTGAATACTGGATGTAGCAACAAAAAGAATAAGAAATATTGAATCCTGGAAATAGCAACAAAAAGAATAAGAAATATTGAATCCTGGAAATAGCAACATAAAGAATAATAAATATTGAATCATGGAAGTAGCAACAAAACTTATAATAAATATTGAATCCTGGAAGTAGCAACAAAAAGAATAAGAACTATTGAATCGTGCAAGAAGCAAGAAAAAGAAAAAGGAATATTGAATCTTGGAAGTAGCAACGAAAAGATCAAGTAATATTGAATCCTGGAAGAAGAAACAAAAAGAATAAAAAATATTGAATCCTGGAAGTAGCAACAAAAAGAATAATAATTATTGAATCCTGGAAGTAGCAACAAAAAGAATTAGAAATATTGAATAATGGAAGTAGCAACAAAAAGAATAATAAATATTGAATCCTGGAAGTAGCAACAAAAAGAATAATAAATAGTGAGTCCTGGAAGAAGCAACAAAAAGAATTAGAAATATTGAATACTGGAAGTAGCAACGAATACAATAAGAAATGTTGAATCCTGGAAACAGCAACAAAAAGAATTCGAAATATTGAATACTGGAAGTAGCAACAAAAAGAATAATAAATATTGAATCCTGGAAGTAGCAACAAATAGAATAATAAATATTGAATCCTGGAAGTAGCAACAAAAAGAATAAGAAATATTGAATCCTGGAAGTAGCAAGAAAAAGAATTAGAAATATTGAATACTGGATGTAGCAACAAAAAGAATAAGAAATATTGAATCCTGGAAATAGCAACAAAAAGAATAAGAAATATTGAATCCTGGAAATAGCAACATAAAGAATAATAAATATTGAATCATGGAAGTAGCAACAAAACTTATAATAAATATTGAATCCTGGAAGTAGCAACAAAAAGAATAAGAACTATTGAATCCTGGAAGTAGCAACGAAAACAATAAGAAATATTGAATCGTGGAAGTAGCAACAAAAAGAATAATAAATATTGAATCCTGGAAGTAGCAACAAAAAGACTAAGAACTATTGAATCGTGCAAGAAGCAAGAAAAAGAATAAGAAATATTGAATCTTGGAAGTAGCAACGAAAAGATCAAGTAATATTGAATCATGGAAGAAGCAACAAAAAGAATAAAAAATATTGAATCCTGGAAGTAGCAACAAAAAGAATAATAAATATTGAATCCTGGAAGTAGCAACAAAAAGAATTAGAAATATTGAATAATGGAAGTAGCAACTAAAAGAATAATAAATATTGAATCCTGGAAGTAGCAACAAAAAGAATAAGAAATATTGAATCCTGGAAACAGCAACAAAAACAATAAGAAATATTGAATCCTGGAAGTAGCAACAAAAAGAATAATAAATATTGAATCCTGGAAGTAGCAACAAAAAGACTAAGAAATATTGAATACTGGAAATAGTAACAAAAAGAATAAGAAATATTGAATCCTGGAAACAGCAACAAAAAGAATAATAAATATTGAATCCTGGAAGTTGCAAAAAAAGAATAATAAATATTGAATCCTGGAAGTAGCAACAAAAAGAATCATAAATATTGAATCCTGGAAGTTGCAACAAAAAGAATAATAAATATTCAATCCTGGAAGTAGCAACAAAAAGAATAATAAATATTGAATCCTGGAAGCAGCAACAAAAACAATAATAAATATTGAATCCTGGAAGTAGCAACAAAAAGAATAATAAATATTGAATCCTGGAAGTAGCAACAAAAAGAAATAGAAATATTGAATCCTGGAAGTAGCAACAAAAAGAACAAGAAATATTGAATCCTGGAAGTAGCAACAAAAAGAATAAGAAATATTGAATCCTGGATGTAGCAACAAATAGAATAATTAATATTGAATCAATGAAGTAGCAACAAAAAAATAAGAAATATTGAATCCTGAAAGTAGCAACAAAAAGAATCATAAATATTGAATCCTGGAAGTAGCACCAAAAAGAATCAGAAACATTGAATCCTGGAAGTAGCAACAAAAAGAATTTATAAATATTCAATCCTGGAAATAGCAACAAAAAGAATTAGAAATATTGAATCCTGGAAATAGCAACATAAAGAATAAGAAATATTTAATCGTGGAAGAAGCAACAAAAAAATAAGAAATATTGAATCCTAGAAGTAGCAACAAAAAGAATAATAAATATTGAATCCTGGAAGTAGCAACAAAAAGAATAATAAATATTGAAACCTGGAAGTAGCAAAAAAAAAAGAACTAGAAATATTGAATACTGTAAATAGCAACAAAAAGATCAAGAAATATTGAATCCTGGATGTACCAAGAAAAAGAATAAGAAATATTGAATCCTTGAAGTAGCAACAAAAAGAATAAGAAATATTGAATCCTGGAAGTAGCAACAAAAAGAATAAGAAATATTGAATCCTGGAAATAGCAACATAAAGAATAAGATAAATTGAATCCTGGAAACAGCAACAAAAAGATTAATAAATTTTGAATCCTGGAAGTAGCAACAAAAAGTATTATAAATATTGAATCTTGGAAGTAACAACAAAAAGATTTAGAAACATTGAATCCTGGAAGTAGCAACAAAAAGAATAAGAAATATTGAATCCTGGAAACAGCAACATAAAGAATAAGAAATATTTAATCGTGGAAGAAGCAACAAAAAAATAAGAAATATTGAATCCTAGAAGTAGCAACAAAAAGAATAAGAAATATTGAATCCTGGAAGTAGCAACAAAAAGAATAATAAATATTGAAAACTGGAAGTAGCAAAAAAAAGAATTAGAAATATTGAATACTTTAAATAGCAACAAAAAGATCAAGAAATATTGAATCCTGGATGTACCATCAAAAAGAATAAGAAATATTGAATCCTTGAAGTAGCAACAAAAAGAATAAGAAATATTGAATCCTGGAAGTAGCAACAAAAAAATAAGAACTATTGAATCCTGGAAATAGCAACATAAAGAATAAGATAAATTGAATCCTGGAAACAGCAACAAAAAGATTAATAAATTTTGAATCCTGGAAATAGCAACAAAAAGAATTATAAATATTGAATCCTGGAAGTAACAACAAAAAGAATTAGAAACATTGAATCCTGGAAGGAGCAACAAAAAGAATAAGAAATATTGAATCCTGGATGTAGCAACAAATAGAACAATTAATATTGAATCAATGAAGTAGCAACAAAAAAATAAGAAATATTGAATCCTGAAAGTAGCAACAAAAAGAATAAGAAATATTGAATCCTGGAAATAGTAACAAAAAGAATAAGAAAAATTGAATCCTGGAAACAGCAACAAAAAGAATAATAAATATTGAATCCTGGAAGTAGCAACAAAAAGAATAATAAATATTGAATCCTGGAAGTAGCAACAAATGAAATAGAAATATTGAATCCTGGAAGTAGCAACAAAAAGAACAAGAAATATTGAATCCTGGAAGTAGCAACAAAAAGAATAAGAAATATTGAATCCTGGATGTAGCAACAAATAGAATAATAAATATTGAATCCTGGAAGTAGCAACAAAAAAAAAAGAAATATTGAATCCTGAAAGTAGCAACAAAAAGAATAAGAAATATTGAATCCTGGAAATAGTAACAAAAAGAATAAGAAAAATTGAAACCTGGAAACAGCAACAAAAAGAATAATAAATATTGAATCTTGGAAGTAGCAACAAAAGGAATCATAAATATTGAATCCTGGAGGTAGCACCAAAAAGAATTAGAAACATTGTATCCTGGAAGTAGCAACAAAAAGAATTTATAAATATTCAATCCTGGAAATAGCAACAAAAAGAATCATAAATATTGAATCCTGGAAGTAGCACCAAAAAAATTAGAAACATTGAATCCTGGAAGTAGCAACAAAAAGAATAATAAATATACAATCCTGGAAGTAGCAACAAACAGAATTAGAAATATTGAATCCTGGATATAGCAACATAAAGAATAAGAAATATTTAATCGTGGAAGAAGCAACAAAAAAATAAGAAATATTGAATCCTAGAAGTAGCAACAAAAAGAATAAGAAATATTGAATCCTGGAAGAAGCAACAAAAAGAATAATAAATATTGAATCCTGGAAGTAGCAACAAAAAGAATAATAAATATTGAAACCTGGAAGTAGCAAAAAAAAGAACTAGAAATATTGAATACTGTAAATAGCAACAAAAAGATCAAGAAATATTGAATCCTGGATGTACCAAGAAAAAGAATAAGAAATATTGAATCCTTGAAGTAGCAACAAAAAGAATAAGAAATATGGAATCCTGGAAGTAGCAATAAAAGAATAAGAAATATTGAATCCTGGAAATAGCAACATAAAGAATAAGATAAATTGAATCCTGGAAACAGCAACAAAAAGATTAATAAATTTTGAATCCTGGAAGTAGCAACAAAAAGAATTATAAATATTGAATCTTGGAAGTAACAACAAAAAGATTTAGAAACATTGAATCCTGGAAGTAGCAACAAAAAGAATAAGAAATATTGAATCCTGGAAACAGCAACAAAAACAATAAGAAATATTGAATCCTGGAAGTAGCAACAAAAAGAATAATAAATATTTAATCCTAGAAGTAGCAACAAAAAGAATAAGAAATATTGAATCCTGGAAGAAGCAACAAAAAGAATAATAAATATTGAATCCTGGAAGTAGCAACAAAAAGAATAATAAATATTGAAAACTGGAAGTAGCAAAAAAAAGAATTAGAAATATTGAATACTTTAAATAGCAACAAAAAGATCAAGAAATATTGAATCCTGGATGTACCATCAAAAAGAATAAGAAATATTGAATCCTTGAAGTAGCAACAAAAAGAATAAGAAATATTGAATCCTGGAAGTAGCAACAAAAAAATAAGAACTATTGAATCCTGGAAATAGCAACATAAAGAATAAGATAAATTGAATCCTGGAAACAGCAACAAAAAGATTAATAAATTTTGAATCCTGGAAATAGCAACAAAAAGAATTATAAATATTGAATCCTGGAAGTAACAAAAAAAAGAATTAGAAACATTGAATCCTGGAAGGAGCAACAAAAAGAATAAGAAATATTGAATCCTGGATGTAGCAACAAATAGAACAATTAATATTGAATCAATGAAGTAGCAACAAAAAAATAAGAAATATTGAATCCTGAAAGTAGCAACAAAAAGAATAAGAAATATTGAATCCTGGAAATAGTAACAAAAAGAATAAGAAAAATTGAATCCTGGAAACAGCAACAAAAAGAATAATAAATATTGAATCCTGGAAGTAGCAACAAAAAGAATAATAAATATTGAATCCTGGAAGTAGCAACAAATGAAATAGAAATATTGAATCCTGGAAGTAGCAACAAAAAGAACAAGAAATATTGAATCCAGGAAGTAGCAACAAAAAGAATAAGAAATATTGAATCCTGGATGTAGCAACAAATAGAATAATAAATATTGAATCCTGGAAGTAGCAACAAAAAAAAAAGAAATATTGAATCCTGAAAGTAGCAACAAAAAGAATAAGAAATATTGAATCCTGGAAATAGTAACAAAAAGAATAAGAAAAATTGAAACCTGGAAACAGCAACAAAAAGAATAATAAATATTGAATCTTGGAAGTAGCAACAAAAGGAATCATAAATATTGAATCCTGGAGGTAGCACCAAAAAGAATTAGAAACATTGTATCCTGGAAGTAGCAACAAAAAGAATTTATAAATATTCAATCCTGGAAATAGCAACAAAAAGAATCATAAATATTGAATCCTGGAAGTAGCACCAAAAAAATTAGAAACATTGAATCCTGGAAGTAGCAACAAAAAGAATAATAAATATACAATCCTGGAAGTAGCAACAAAAAGAATTAGAAATATTGAATCCTGGATATAGCAACATAAAGAATAAGAAATATTTAATCGTGGAAGAAGCAACAAAAAAATAAGAAATATTGAATCCTAGAAGTAGCAACAAAAAGAATAAGAAATATTGAATCCTGGAAGAAGCAACAAAAAGAATAATAAATATTGAATCCTGGAAGTAGCAACAAAAAGAATAATAAATATTGAAACCTGGAAGTAGCAAAAAAAAGAACTAGAAATATTGAATACTGTAAATAGCAACAAAAAGATCAAGAAATATTGAATCCTGGATGTACCAAGAAAAAGAATAAGAAATATTGAATCCTTGAAGTAGCAACAAAAAGAATAAGAAATATGGAATCCTGGAAGTAGCAACAAAAAGAATAAGAAATATTGAATCCTGGAAATAGCAACATAAAGAATAAGATAAATTGAATCCTGGAAACAGCAACAAAAAGATTAATAAATTTTGAATCCTGGAAGTAGCAACAAAAAGAATTATAAATATTGAATCTTGGAAGTAACAACAAAAAGATTTAGAAACATTGAATCCTGGAAGTAGCAACAAAAAGAATAAGAAATATTGAATCCTGGAAACAGCAACAAAAACAATAAGAAATATTGAATCCTGGAAGTAGCAACAAAAAGAATAATAAATATTTAATCCTGGACATAGCAACAAAAATAATTAGAAATATTGAATCCTGGAAATAGCAACATAAAGAATAAGAAATATTTAATCGTGGAAGTAGCAACAAAAAGAATAATAAATATTGAAACCTGGAAGTAGCAACAAAAAGAATTAGAAATATTGAATCCTGGAAGTAGCAACAAAAAGAATAATAAATATTGAATCCTGGAAGTAGCAACAAAAAGACTAAGAAATATTGAATACTGGAAATAGTAACAAAAAGAATAAGAAATATTGAATCCTGGAAACAGCAACAAAAAGAATAATAAATATTGAATCCTGGAAGTTGCAAAAAAAGAATAATAAATATTGAATCCTGGAAGTAGCAACAAAAAGAATCATAAATATTGAATCCTGGAAGTAGCACCAAAAAAATTAGAAACATTGAATCCTGGAAGTAGCAACAAAAAGAATAATAAATATACAATCCTGGAAGTAGCAACAAAAAGAATTAGAAATATTGAATCCTGGAAATAGCAACATAAAGAATAAGAAATATTTAATCGTGGAAGAAGCAACAAAAAAATAAGAAATATTGAATCCTAGAAGTAGCAACAAAAAGAATAAGAAATATTGAATCCTGGAAGAAGCAACAAAAAGAATAATAAATATTGAATCCTGGAAGTAGCAACAAAAAGAATAATAAATATTGAAAACTGGAAGTAGCAAAAAAAAAGAATTAGAAATATTGAATACTTTAAATAGCAACAAAAAGATCAAGAAATATTGAATCCTGGATGTACCATCAAAAAGAATAAGAAATATTGAATCCTTGAAGTAGCAACAAAAAGAATAAGAAATATTGAATCCTGGAAGTAGCAACAAAAAAATAAGAACTATTGAATCCTGGAAATAGCAACATAAAGAATAAGATAAATTGAATCCTGGAAACAGCAACAAAAAGATTAATAAATTTTGAATCCTGGAAGTAGCAACAAAAAGAATTATAAATATTGAATCCTGGAAGTAGCAACAAAAAGAATAAGAAATATTGAATCCTGGATGTAGCAACAAATAGAACAATTAATATTGAATCAACGAAGTAGCAACAAAAAAATAAGAAATATTGAATCCTGAAAGTAGCAACAAAATGAATAAGAAATATTGAATCCTGGAAATAGTAACAAAAAGAATAAGAAAAATTGAATCCTGGAAACAGCAACAAAAAGAATAATAAATATTGAATCCTGGAAGTAGCAACAAAAAGAATAATAAATATTGAATCCTGGAAGTAGCAACAAAAAGAAATAGAAATATTGAATCCTGGAAGTAGCAACAAAAAGAATAAGAAATATTGAATCCTGGATGTAGCAACAAATAGAATAATTTATATTGAATCAATGAAGTAGCAACAAAAAAAAAAGAAATATTGAATCCTGAAAGTAGCAACAAAAAGAATAAGAAATATTGAATCCTGGAAATAGTAACAAAAAGAATAAGAAAAATTGAAACCTGGAAACAGCAACAAAAAGAATAATAAATATTGAATCCTGGAAGTTGCAAAAAAAAGAATAATAAATATTGAATCTTGGAGGTAGCAACAAAAGGAATCATAAATATTGAATCCTGGAGGTAGCACCAAAAAGAATTAGAAACATTGAATCCTGGAAGTAGCAACAAAAAGAATTTATAAATATTCAATCCTGGAAATAGCAACAAAAAAATCATAAATATTGAATCCTGGAAGTAGCACCAAAAAAATTAGAAACATTGAATCCTGGAAGTAGCAACAAAAAGAATAATAAATATACAATCCTGGAAGTAGCAACAAAAAGAATTAGAAATATTGAATCCTGGAAATAGCAACATAAAGAATAAGAAATATTTAATCGTGGAAGAAGCAACAAAAAAATAAGAAATATTGAATCCTAGAAGTAGCAACACAAAGAATAAGAAATATTGAATCCTGGAAGAAGCAACAAAAAGAATAATAAATATTGAATCCTGGAAGTAGCAACAAAAAGAATAATAAATATTGAAACCTGGAAGTAGCAAAAAAAAGAATTAGAAATATTGAATACTTTAAATAGCAACAAAAAGATCAAGAAATATTGAATCCTGGATGTACCATCAAAAAGAATAAGAAATATTGAATCCTTGAAGTAGCAACAAAAAGAATAAGAAATATTGAATCCTTGAAGTAGCAACAAAAAGAATAAGAAACATTGAATACTGGAAGTAGCAACAAAAAGAATTTATAAATATTCAATCCTGGAAATAGCAACAAAAAGAATTAGAAATATTGAATCCTGGAAATAGCAACATAAAGAATTAGAAATATTTAATCGTGGAAGAAGCAACAAAAAAATAAGAAATATTGAATCCTAGAAGTAGGAACAAAAAGAATAATAAATATTGAATCCTGGAAGTAGCAACAAAAAGAATAATAAATATTGAAACCTGGAAGTAGCAAAAAAAAGAACTAGAAATATTGAATACTGTAAATAGCAACAATAAGATCAAGAAATATTGAATCCTGGATGTACCAAGAAAAAGAATAAGAAATATTGAATCCTTGAAGTAGCAACAAAAAGAATAAGAAATATTGAATCCTGGAAGTAACAACAAAAAGAATAAGAAATATTGAATCCTGGAAATAGCAACATAAAGAATAAGATAAATTGAATCCCGGAAACAGCAACAAAAAGATTAATAAATTTTGAATCCTGGAAGTAGCAACAAAAAGAATTATAAATATTGAATCTTGGAAGTAACAACAAAAAGATTTAGAAACATTGAATCCTGGAAGTAGCAACAAAAAGAATAATAAATATTTAATCCTGGAAATAACAACAAAAAGAATTAGAAATATTGAATCCTGGAAATAGCAACATAAAGAATAAGAAATATTTAATCGTGGAAGTAGCAACAAAAAGAATAATAAATATTGAAACCTGGAAGTAGCAACAAAAAGAATTAGAAATATTGAATCCTGGAAGTAGCAACAAAAAGAATAATAAATATTGAATCCTGGAAGTAGCAACAAAAAGTCTAAGAAATATTGAATACTGGAAATAGTAACAAAAAGAATAAGAAATATTGAATCCTGGAAACAGCAACAAAAAGAATAATAAATATTGAATCCTGGAAGTTGCAAAAAAAGAATAATAAATATTGAATCCTGGAAGTAGCAACAAAAAGAATCATAAATATTGAATCCTGGAAGTAGCACCAAAAAAATTAGAAACATTGAATCCTGGAAGTAGCAACAAAAAGAATAATAAATATACAATCCTGGAAGTAGCAACAAAAAGAATTAGAAATATTGAATCCTGGAAATAGCAACATAAAGAATAAGAAATATTTAATCGTGGAAGAAGCAACAAAAAAATAAGAAATATTGAATCCTAGAAGTAGCAACAAAAAGAATAAGAAATATTGAATCCTGGAAGAAGCAACAAAAAGAATAATAAATATTGAATCCTGGAAGTAGCAACAAAAAGAATAATAAATATTGAAAACTGGAAGTAGCAAAAAAAAGAATTAGAAATATTGAATACTTTAAATAGCAACAAAAAGATCAAGAAATATTGAATCCTGGATGTACCATCAAAAAGAATAAGAAATATTGAATCCTTGAAGTAGCAACAAAAAGAATAATAAATATTGAATCCTGGAAGTAGCAACAAAAAGAATAATAATATTGAAACCTGGAAGTAGCAAAAAAAAGAACTAGAAATATTGAATACTGTAAATAGCAACAAAAAGATCAAGAAATATTGAATCCTGGATGTACCAAGAAAAAGAATAAGAAATATTGAATCCTTGAAGTAGCAACAAAAAGAATAAGAAATATTGAATCCTGGAAGTAGCAACAACAAGAATAAGAAATATTGCATCCTGGAATAGCAACATAAAGAATAAGATAAATTGAATCCTGGAAACAGCAACAAAAAGATTAATAAATTTTGAATCCTGGAAGTAGCAACAAAAAGAATTATAAATATTGAATCTTGGAAGTAACAACAAAAAGATTTAGAAACATTGAATCCTGGAAGTAGCAACAAAAAGAATAAGAAATATTGAATCCTGGAAACAGCAACAAAAACCATAAGAAATATTGAATCCTGGAAGTAGCAACAAAAAGAATAATAAATATTTAATCCTGGAAATAGCAACAAAAAGAATTAGAAATATTGAATCCTGGAAATAGCAACATAAAGAATAAGAAATATTTAATCGTGGAAGTAGCAACAAAAAGAATAATAAATATTGAAACCTGGAAGTAGCAACAAAAAGAATTAGAAATATTGAATCCTGGAAGTAGCAACAAAAAGAATAATAAATATTGAATGCTGGAAGTAGCAACAAAAAGACTAAGAAATATTGAATACTGGAAATAGTAACAAAAAGAATAAGAAATATTGAATCCTGGAAACAGCAACAAAAAGAATAATAAATATTGAATCCTGGAAGTTGCAAAAAAAGAATAATAAATATTGAATCCTGGAAGTAGCAACAAAAAGAATCATAAATATTGAATCCTGGAAGTAGCACCAAAAAAATTAGAAACATTGAATCCTGGAAGTAGCAACAAAAAGAATAATAAATATACAATCCTGGAAGTAGCAACAAAAAGAATTAGAAATATTGAATCCTGGAAATAGCAACATAACGAATAAGAAATATTTAATCGTGGAAGAAGCAACAAAAAAATAAGAAATATTGAATCCTAGAAGTAGCAACAAAAAGAATAAGAAATATTGAATCCTGGAAACAGCAACAAAAACAATAAGAAATATTGAATCCTGGAAGTAGCAACAAAAAGAATAATAAATATTTAATCCTGGAAATAGCAACAAAAAGAATTAGAAATATTGAATCCTGGAAATAGCAACATAAAGAATAAGAAATATTTAATCGTGGAAGTAGCAACAAAAAGAATAATAAATATTGAAACCTGGAAGTAGCAACAAAAAGAATTAGAAATATTGAATCCTGGAAGTAGCAACAAAAAGAATAATAAATATTGAATCCTGGAAGTAGCAACAAAAAGACTAAGAAATATTGAATACTGGAAATAGTAACAAAAAGAATAAGAAATATTGAATCCTGGAAACAGCAACAAAAAGAATAATAAATATTGAATCCTGGAAGTTGCAAAAAAAGAATAATAAATATTGAATCCTGGAAGTAGCAACAAAAAGAATCATAAATATTGAATCCTGGAAGTAGCAACAAAAAAATAAGAACTATTGAATCCTGGAAATAGCAACATAAAGAATAAGATAAATTGAATCCTGGAAACAGCAACAAAAAGATTAATAAATTTTGAATCCTGGAAGTAGCAACAAAAAGAATTATAAATATTGAATCCTGGAAGTAACAACAAAAAGAATTAGAAACATTGAATCCTGGAAGTAGCAACAAAAAGAATAAGAAATATTGAATCCTGGATGTAGCAACAAATAGAACAATTAATATTGAATCAACGAAGTAGCAACAAAAAAATAAGAAATATTGAATCCTGAAAGTAGCAACAAAATGAATAAGAAATATTGAATCCTGGAAATAGTAACAAAAAGAATAAGAAAAATTGAATCCTGGAAACAGCAACAAAAAGAATAATAAATATTGAATCCTGGAAGTAGCAACAAAAAGAATAATAAATATTGAATCCTGGAAGTAGCAACAAAAAGAAATAGAAATATTGAATCCTGGAAGTAGCAACAAAAAGAATAAGAAATATTGAATCCTGGATGTAGCAACAAATAGAATAATTTATATTGAATCAATGAAGTAGCAACAAAAAAAAAAGAAATATTGAATCCTGAAAGTAGCAACAAAAAGAATAAGAAATATTGAATCCTGGAAATAGTAACAAAAAGAATAAGAAAAATTGAAACCTGGAAACAGCAACAAAAAGAATAATAAATATTGAATCCTGGAAGTTGCAAAAAAAAGAATAATAAATATTGAATCTTGGAAGTAGCAACAAAAGGAATCATAAATATTGAATCCTGGAGGTAGCACCAAAAAGAATTAGAAACATTGAATCCTGGAAGTAGCAACAAAAAGAATTTATAAATATTCAATCCTGGAAATAGCAACAAAAAAATCATAAATATTGAATCCTGGAAGTAGCACCAAAAAAATTAGAAACATTGAATCCTGGAAGTAGCAACAAAAAGAATAATAAATATACAATCCTGGAAGTAGCAACAAAAAGAATTAGAAATATTGAATCCTGGAAATAGCAACATAAAGAATAAGAAATATTTAATCGTGGAAGAAGCAACAAAAAAATAAGAAATATTGAATCCTAGAAGTAGCAACACAAAGAATAAGAAATATTGAATCCTGGAAGAAGCAACAAAAAGAATAATAAATATTGAATCCTGGAAGTAGCAACAAAAAGAATAATAAATATTGAAACCTGGAAGTAGCAAAAAAAAGAATTAGAAATATTGAATACTTTAAATAGCAACAAAAAGATCAAGAAATATTGAATCCTGGATGTACCATCAAAAAGAATAAGAAATATTGAATCCTTGAAGTAGCAACAAAAAGAATAAGAAATATTGAATCCTTGAAGTAGCAACAAAAAGAATAAGAAACATTGAATCCTGGAAGTAGCAACAAAAAGAATTTATAAATATTCAATCCTGGAAAAAGCAACAAAAAGAATTAGAAATATTGAATCCTGGAAATAGCAACATAAAGAATTAGAAATATTTAATCGTGGAAGAAGCAACAAAAAAATAAGAAATATTGAATCCTAGAAGTAGGAACAAAAAGAATAATAAATATTGAATCCTGGAAGTAGCAACAAAAAGAATAATAAATATTGAAACCTGGAAGTAGCAAAAAAAAGAACTAGAAATATTGAATACTGTAAATAGCAACAATAAGATCAAGAAATATTGAATCCTGGATGTACCAAGAAAAAGAATAAGAAATATTGAATCCTTGAAGTAGCAACAAAAAGAATAAGAAATATTGAATCCTGGAAGTAACAACAAAAAGAATAAGAAATATTGAATCCTGGAAATAGCAACATAAAGAATAAGATAAATTGAATCCCGGAAACAGCAACAAAAAGATTAATAAATTTTGAATCCTGGAAGTAGCAACAAAAAGAATTATAAATATTGAATCTTGGAAGTAACAACAAAAAGATTTAGAAACATTGAATCCTGGAAGTAGCAACAAAAAGAATAATAAATATTTAATCCTGGAAATAACAACAAAAAGAATTAGAAATATTGAATCCTGGAAATAGCAACATAAAGAATAAGAAATATTTAATCGTGGATGTAGCAACAAAAAGAATAATAAATATTGAATCCTGGAAGTAGCAACAAAAAGACTAAGAAATATTGAATACTGGAAATAGTAACAAAAAGAATAAGAAATATTGAATCCTGGAAACAGCAACAAAAAGAATAATAAATATTGAATCCTGGAAGTTGCAAAAAAAGAATAATAAATATTGAATCCTGGAAGTAGCAACAAAAAGAATCATAAATATTGAATCCTGGAAGTAGCACCAAAAAAATTAGAAACATTGAATCCTGGAAACAGCAACAAAAAGATTAATAAATTTTGAATCCTGGAAGTAGCAACAAAAAGAATTATAAATATTGAATCCTGGAAGTAACAACAAAAAGAATTAGAAACATTGAATCCTGGAAGTAGCAACAAAAAGAATAAGAAATATTGAATCCTGGATGTAGCAACAAATAGAACAATTAATATTGAATCAACGAAGTAGCAACAAAAAAATAAGAAATATTGAATCCTGAAAGTAGCAACAAAATGAATAAGAAATATTGAATCCTGGAAATAGTAACAAAAAGAATAAGAAAAATTGAATCCTGGAAACAGCAACAAAAAGAATAATAAATATTGAATCCTGGAAGTAGCAACAAAAAGAATAATAAATATTGAATCCTGGAAGTAGCAACAAAAAGAAATAGAAATATTGAATCCTGGAAGTAGCAACAAAAAGAATAAGAAATATTGAATCCTGGATGTAGCAACAAATAGAATAATTTATATTGAATCAATGAAGTAGCAACAAAAAAAAAAGAAATATTGAATCCTGAAAGTAGCAACAAAAAGAATAAGAAATATTGAATCCTGGAAATAGTAACAAAAAGAATAAGAAAAATTGAAACCTGGAAACAGCAACAAAAAGAATAATAAATATTGAATCCTGGAAGTTGCAAAAAAAAGAATAATAAATATTGAATCTTGGAAGTAGCAACAAAAGGAATCATAAATATTGAATCCTGGAGGTAGCACCAAAAAGAATTAGAAACATTGAATCCTGGAAGTAGCAACAAAAAGAATTTATAAATATTCAA
This sequence comes from Octopus bimaculoides, assembly GCF_046866305.1. Classification (NCBI taxonomy): domain Eukaryota; kingdom Metazoa; phylum Mollusca; class Cephalopoda; order Octopoda; family Octopodidae; genus Octopus; species Octopus bimaculoides. The sequence continues at coordinate 23,912 of NW_028315470.1, forward strand.
TCCTGGAAATAGCAACAAAAAAATCATAAATATTGAATCCTGGAAGTAGCACCAAAAAAATTAGAAACATTGAATCCTGGAAGTAGCAACAAAAAGAATAATAAATATACAATCCTGGAAGTAGCAACAAAAAGAATTAGAAATATTGAATCCTGGAAATAGCAACATAAAGAATAAGAAATATTTAATCGTGGAAGAAGCAACAAAAAAATAAGAAATATTGAATCCTAGAAGTAGCAACACAAAGAATAAGAAATATTGAATCCTGGAAGAAGCAACAAAAAGAATAATAAATATTGAATCCTGGAAGTAGCAACAAAAAGAATAATAAATATTGAAACCTGGAAGTAGCAAAAAAAAGAATTAGAAATATTGAATACTTTAAATAGCAACAAAAAGATCAAGAAATATTGAATCCTGGATGTACCATCAAAAAGAATAAGAAATATTGAATCCTTGAAGTAGCAACAAAAAGAATAAGAAATATTGAATCCTTGAAGTAGCAACAAAAAGAATAAGAAACATTGAATCCTGGAAGAAGCAACAAAAAGAATTTATAAATATTCAATCCTGGAAAAAGCAACAAAAAGAATTAGAAATATTGAATCCTGGAAATAGCAACATAAAGAATTAGAAATATTTAATCGTGGAAGAAGCAACAAAAAAATAAGAAATATTGAATCCTAGAAGTAGGAACAAAAAGAATAATAAATATTGAATCCTGGAAGTAGCAACAAAAAGAATAATAAATATTGAAACCTGGAAGTAGCAAAAAAAAGAACTAGAAATATTGAATACTGTAAATAGCAACAATAAGATCAAGAAATATTGAATCCTGGATGTACCAAGAAAAAGAATAAGAAATATTGAATCCTTGAAGTAGCAACAAAAAGAATAAGAAATATTGAATCCTGGAAGTAACAACAAAAAGAATAAGAAATATTGAATCCTGGAAATAGCAACATAAAGAATAAGATAAATTGAATCCCGGAAACAGCAACAAAAAGATTAATAAATTTTGAATCCTGGAAGTAGCAACAAAAAGAATTATAAATATTGAATCTTGGAAGTAACAACAAAAAGATTTAGAAACATTGAATCCTGGAAGTAGCAACAAAAAGAATAATAAATATTTAATCCTGGAAATAACAACAAAAAGAATTAGAAATATTGAATCCTGGAAATAGCAACATAAAGAATAAGAAATATTTAATCGTGGATGTAGCAACAAAAAGAATAATAAATATTGAATCCTGGAAGTAGCAACAAAAAGACTAAGAAATATTGAATACTGGAAATAGTAACAAAAAGAATAAGAAATATTGAATCCTGGAAACAGCAACAAAAAGAATAATAAATATTGAATCCTGGAAGTTGCAAAAAAAGAATAATAAATATTGAATCCTGGAAGTAGCAACAAAAAGAATCATAAATATTGAATCCTGGAAGTAGCACCAAAAAAATTAGAAACATTGAATCCTGGAAGTAGCAACAAAAAGAATAATAAATATACAATCCTGGAAGTAGCAACAAAAAGAATTAGAAATATTGAATCCTGGAAATAGCAACATAAAGAATAAGAAATATTTAATCGTGGAAGAAGCAACAAAAAAATAAGAAATATTGAATCCTAGAAGTAGCAACAAAAAGAATAAGAAATATTGAATCCTGGAAGAAGCAACAAAAAGAATAATAAATATTGAATCCTGGAAGTAGCAACAAAATAATAATAAATATTGAAAACTGGAAGTAGCAAAAAAAAGAATTAGAAATATTGAATACTTTAAATAGCAACAAAAAGATCAAGAAATATTGAATCCTGGATGTAGCAACAAAAAGAATAATAAATATTGAAACCTGGAAGTAGCAAAAAAAAGAACTACAAATATTGAATACTGTAAATAGCAACAAAAAGATCAAGAAATATTGAATCCTGGATGTACCAAGAAAAAGAATAAGAAATATTGAATCCTTGAAGTAGCAACAAAAAGAATAAGAAATATTGAATCCTGGAAGTAGCAACAAAAAGAATAAGAAATATTGAATCCTGGAATAGCAACATAAAGAATAAGATAAATTGAATCCTGGAAACAGCAACAAAAAGATTAATAAATTTTGAATCCTGGAAGTAGCAACAAAAAGAATTATAAATATTGAATCTTGGAAGTAACAACAAAAAGATTTAGAAACATTGAATCCTGGAAGTAGCAACAAAAAGAATAAGAAATATTGAATCCTGGAAACAGCAACAAAAACCATAAGAAATATTGAATCCTGGAAGTAGCAACAAAAAGAATAATAAATATTTAATCCTGGAAATAGCAACAAAAAGAATTAGAAATATTGAATCCTGGAAATAGCAACATAAAGAATAAGAAATATTTAATCGTGGAAGTAGCAACAAAAAGAATAATAAATATTGAAACCTGGAGGTAGCAACAAAAAGAATTAGAAATATTGAATCCTGGAAGTAGCAACAAAAAGAATAATAAATATTGAATGCTGGAAGTAGCAACAAAAAGACTAAGAAATATTGAATACTGGAAATAGTAACAAAAAGAATAAGAAATATTGAATCCTGGAAACAGCAACAAAAAGAATAATAAATATTGAATCCTGGAAGTTGCAAAAAAAGAATAATAAATATTGAATCCTGGAAGTAGCAACAAAAAGAATCATAAATATTGAATCCTGGAAGTAGCACCAAAAAAATTAGAAACATTGAATCCTGGAAGTAGCAACAAAAAGAATAATAAATATACAATCCTGGAAGTAGCAACAAAAAGAATTAGAAATATTGAATCCTGGAAATAGCAACATAAAGAATAAGAAATATTTAATCGTGGAAGAAGCAACAAAAAAATAAGAAATATTGAATCCTAGAAGTAGCAACAAAAAGAATAAGAAATATTGAATCCTGGAAACAGCAACAAAAACAATAAGAAATATTGAATCCTGGAAGTAGCAACAAAAAGAATAATAAATATTTAATCCTGGAAATAGCAACAAAAAGAATTAGAAATATTGAATCCTGGAAATAGCAACATAAAGAATAAGAAATATTTAATCGTGGAAGTAGCAACAAAAAGAATAATAAATATTGAAACCTGGAAGTAGCAACAAAAAGAATTAGAAATATTGAATCCTGGAAGTAGCAACAAAAAGAATAATAAATATTGAATCCTGGAAGTAGCAACAAAAAGACTAAGAAATATTGAATACTGGAAATAGTAACAAAAAGAATAAGAAATATTGAATCCTGGAAACAGCAACAAAAAGAATAATAAATATTGAATCCTGGAAGTTGCAAAAAAAGAATAATAAATATTGAATCCTGGAAGTAGCAACAAAAAGAATCATAAATATTGAATCCTGGAAGTAGCACCAAAAAAATTAGAAACATTGAATCCTGGAAGTAGCAACAAAAAGAATAATAAATATACAATCCTGGAAGTAGCAACAAAAAGAATTAGAAATATTGAATCCTGGAAATAGCAACATAAAGAATAAGAAATATTTAATCGTGGAAGAAGCAACAAAAAAATAAGAAATATTGAATCCTAGAAGTAGCAACAAAAAGAATAAGAAATATTGAATCCTGGAAGAAGCAACAAAAAGAATAATAAATATTGAATCCTGGAAGTAGCAACAAAAAGAATAATAAATATTGAAAACTGGAAGTAGCAAAAAAAAGAATTAGAAATATTGAATACTTTAAATAGCAACAAAAAGATCAAGAAATATTGAATCCTGGATGTACCATCAAAAAGAATAAGAAATATTGAATCCTTGAAGTAGCAACAAAAAGAATAAGAAATATTGAATCCTGGAAGTAGCAACAAAAAAATAAGAACTATTGAATCCTGGAAATAGCAACATAAAGAATAAGATAAATTGAATCCTGGAAACAGCAACAAAAAGATTAATAAATTTTGAATCCTGGAAGTAGCAACAAAAAGAATTATAAATATTGAATCCTGGAAGTAACAACAAAAAGAATAATAAATATTGAATCCTGGAAGTAGCAACAAAATAATAATAAATATTGAAAACTGGAAGTAGCAAAAAAAAGAATTAGAAATATTGAATACTTTAAATAGCAACAAAAAGATCAAGAAATATTGAATCCTGGATGTAGCAACAAAAAGAATAATAAATATTGAAACCTGGAAGTAGCAAAAAAAAGAACTACAAATATTGAATACTGTAAATAGCAACAAAAAGATCAAGAAATATTGAATCCTGGATGTACCAAGAAAAAGAATAAGAAATATTGAATCCTTGAAGTAGCAACAAAAAGAATAAGAAATATTGAATCCTGGAAGTAGCAACAAAAAGAATAAGAAATATTGAATCCTGGAATAGCAACATAAAGAATAAGATAAATTGAATCCTGGAAACAGCAACAAAAAGATTAATAAATTTTGAATCCTGGAAGTAGCAACAAAAAGAATTATAAATATTGAATCTTGGAAGTAACAACAAAAAGATTTAGAAACATTGAATCCTGGAAGTAGCAACAAAAAGAATAAGAAATATTGAATCCTGGAAACAGCAACAAAAACCATAAGAAATATTGAATCCTGGAAGTAGCAACAAAAAGAATAATAAATATTTAATCCTGGAAATAGCAACAAAAAGAATTAGAAATATTGAATCCTGGAAATAGCAACATAAAGAATAAGAAATATTTAATCGTGGAAGTAGCAACAAAAAGAATAATAAATATTGAAACCTGGAAGTAGCAACAAAAAGAATTAGAAATATTGAATCCTGGAAGTAGCAACAAAAAGAATAATAAATATTGAATGCTGGAAGTAGCAACAAAAAGACTAAGAAATATTGAATACTGGAAATAGTAACAAAAAGAATAAGAAATATTGAATCCTGGAAACAGCAACAAAAAGAATAATAAATATTGAATCCTGGAAGTTGCAAAAAAAGAATAATAAATATTGAATCCTGGAAGTAGCAACAAAAAGAATCATAAATATTGAATCCTGGAAGTAGCACCAAAAAAATTAGAAACATTGAATCCTGGAAGTAGCAACAAAAAGAATAATAAATATACAATCCTGGAAGTAGCAACAAAAAGAATTAGAAATATTGAATCCTGGAAATAGCAACATAAAGAATAAGAAATATTTAATCGTGGAAGAAGCAACAAAAAAATAAGAAATATTGAATCCTAGAAGTAGCAACAAAAAGAATAAGAAATATTGAATCCTGGAAACAGCAACAAAAACAATAAGAAATATTGAATCCTGGAAGTAGCAACAAAAAGAATAATAAATATTTAATCCTGGAAATAGCAACAAAAAGAATTAGAAATATTGAATCCTGGAAATAGCAACATAAAGAAAAAGAAATATTTAATCGTGGAAGTAGCAACAAAAAGAATAATAAATATTGAAACCTGGAAGTAGCAACAAAAAGAATTAGAAATATTGAATCCTGGAAGTAGCAACAAAAAGAATAATAAATATTGAATCCTGGAAGTAGCAACAAAAAGACTAAGAAATATTGAATACTGGAAATAGTAACAAAAAGAATAAGAAATATTGAATCCTGGAAACAGCAACAAAAAGAATAATAAATATTGAATCCTGGAAGTTGCAAAAAAAGAATAATAAATATTGAATCCTGGAAGTAGCAACAAAAAGAATCATAAATATTGAATCCTGGAAGTAGCACCAAAAAAATTAGAAACATTGAATCCTGGAAGTAGCAACAAAAAGAATAATAAATATACAATCCTGGAAGTAGCAACAAAAAGAATTAGAAATATTGAATCCTGGAAATAGCAACATAAAGAATAAGAAATATTTAATCGTGGAAGAAGCAACAAAAAAATAAGAAATATTGAATCCTAGAAGTAGCAACAAAAAGAATAAGAAATATTGAATCCTGGAAGAAGCAACAAAAAGAATAATAAATATTGAATCCTGGAAGTAGCAACAAAAAGAATAATAAATATTGAAAACTGGAAGTAGCAAAAAAAAGAATTAGAAATATTGAATACTTTAAATAGCAACAAAAAGATCAAGAAATATTGAATCCTGGATGTACCATCAAAAAGAATAAGAAATATTGAATCCTTGAAGTAGCAACAAAAAGAATAAGAAATATTGAATCCTGGAAGTAGCAACAAAAAAATAAGAACTATTGAATCCTGGAAATAGCAACATAAAGAATAAGATAAATTGAATCCTGGAAACAGCAACAAAAAGATTAATAAATTTTGAATCCTGGAAGTAGCAACAAAAAGAATTATAAATATTGAATCCTGGAAGTAACAACAAAAAGAATAAGAAATATTGAATCCTGGATGTAGCAACAAATAGAACAATTAATATTGAATTAATGAAGTAGCAACAAAAAAATAAGAAATACTGAATCCTGAAAGTAGCAACAAAAAGAATAAGAAATATTGAATCCTGGAAGTAGCAACAAAAAGAATAAGAAATATTGAATCCTGGAAACAGCAACAAAAACAATAAGAAATATTGAATCCTGGAAGTAGCAACAAAAAGAATAATAAATATTTAATCCTGGAAATTGCAACAAAAAGAATTAGAAATATTGAATCCTGGAAATTGCAACATAAAGAATAAGAAATATTTAATCGTGGAAGTAGCAACAAAAAGAATAATAAATATTGAAACCTGGAAGTAGCAACAAAAAGAATTAGAAATATTGAATCCTGGAATTAGCAACAAAAAGAATTAGAAATATTGAATCCTGGAAGTAGCAACAACAAGAATAATAAATATTAAATCCTGGAAACAGCAACTAAAAGAATAATAAATATTGAATCCTGGAAGTAGCAACAAAAAGGATAAGAAATATTGAATCCTGGAAACAGCAACAAAAACAATAAGAAATATTGAATCCTGGAAGTAGCAACAAAAAGAATAATAAATATTGAAACATGGAAGTAGCAACAAAAAGACTAAGAAATATTGAATACTGGAAATAGTAACAAAAAGAATAATAAATATTGAATCCTGGAAACAGCAACAAAAAGAATAATAAATATTGAATCCTGGAAGTTGCAAAAAAAGAATAATAAATATTGAATCCTGGAAGTAGCAACAAAAAGAATCATAAATATTGAAACCTGGAAGTAGCAAAAAAAAGAACTAGAAATATTGAATACTGTAAATAGCAACAAAAAGATCAAGAAATATTGAATCCTGGATGTGCCATCAAAAAGAATAAGAAATATTGAATCCTTGAAGTAGCAACAAAAAGAATTATAAATATTGAATCTTGGAAGTAACAACAAAAAGAATTAGAAACATTGAATCCTGGAAGTAGCAACAAAAAGAATAAGAAATATTGAATCCTGGAAACAGCAACAAAAACAATAAGAAATATTGAATCCTGGAAGTAGCAACAAAAAGAATAATAAATATTTAATCCTGGAAATTGCAACAAAAAGAATTAGAAATATTGAATCCTGGAAATTGCAACATAAAAAATAAGAAATATTTAATCGTGGAAGTAGCTACAAAAAGAATAATAAATATTGAAACCTGGAAGTAGCAACAAAAAGAATTAGAAATATTGAATCCTGGAATTAGCAACAAAAAGAATTAGAAATATTGAATCCTGGAAGTAGCAACAACAAGAATAATAAATATTAGATCCTGGAAACAGCAACTAAAAGAATAATAAATATTGAATCCTGGAAGTAGCAACAAAAAGGATAAGAAATATTGAATCCTGGAAACAGCAACAAAAACAATAAGAAATATTAAATCCTGGAAGTAGCAACAAAAAGAATAATAAATATTGAAACATGGAAGTAGCAACAAAAAGACTAAGAAATATTGAATACTGGAAATAGTAACAAAAAGAATAATAAATATTGAATCCTGGAAACAGCAACAAAAAGAATAATAAATATTGAATCCTGGAAGTTGCAAAAAAAGAATAATAAATATTGAATCCTGGAAGTAGCAACAAAAAGAATCATAAATATTGAATCCTGGAAGTAGCAACAAAAAGAATTAGAAATATTGAATCCTGGAAATAGCAACAAAAAGAATAAGAAATATTGAATCCTGGAAGTAGCAACAAAAAGAATAAGAAATATTGAATCCTGGAAATAGCAACATAAAGAATAAGATAAATTGAATCCTGGAAACAGCAACAAAAAGATTAATAAATTTTGAATCCTGGAAGTAGCAACAAAAAGAATTATAAATATTGAATCTTGGAAGTAACAACAAAAAGAATTAGAAACATTGAATCCTGGAAGTAGCAACAAAAAGAATAAGAAATATTGAATCCTGGAAACAGCAACAAAAACAATAAGAAATATTGAATCCTGGAAGTAGCAACAAAAAGAATAAGAAATATTTAATCCTGGAAATAGCAACAAAAAGAATTAGAAATATTGAATCCTGTAAATAGCAACATAAAGAATAAGAAATATTTAATCGTGGAAGTAGCAACAAAAAGAATAATAAATATTGAAACCTGGAAGTAGCAACAAAAAGAATTAGAAATATTGAATCCTGGAAGTAGCAACAAAAAGAATAAGAAATATTGAATCCTGGAAACAGCAACAAAAACAATAAGAAATATTGAATCCTGGAAGTAGCAACAAAAAGAATAATAAATATTGAATCCTGGAAGTAGCAACAAAAAGACTAAGAAATATTGAATATTGGTAATAATAACAAAAAGATTAAGAAATATTGAATCCTGGAAACAGCAACAAAAAGAATAATAAATATTGAATCCTGGAAGTTGCAAAAAAAGAATAATAAATATTCAATCCTGGAAGTAGCACCAAAAAGAATTAGAAACATTGAATCCTGGAAATAGCAACAAAAAGAATAATAAATATTCAATCCTGGAAGTAGCAACAAAAAGAATTATAAATATTGAATCCTGGAAGTAACAACAAAAAGAAGAAGAAATATTGAATCCTGGATGAAGCAACAAATAGAACAATTAATATTGAATTAATGAAGTAGCAACAAAAAAATAAGAAATATTGAATCCTGAAAGTAGCAACAAAAAGAATAAGAAATATTGAATCCTGGAAATAGTAACAAAAAGAATAAGAAAAATTGAATCCTGGAAACAGCAACAAAAAGAATAATAAATATTGAATCCTGGAAGTTGCAAAAAAAGAATAATATATATTGAATCTTGGAAGTAGCAACAAAAAGAATCATATATATTGAATCCTGGAAGTAGCACCACAAAGAATTAGAAACATTGAATCATGGAAGTAGCAACAAAAAGAATTTATAAATATTCAATCCTGGAAGTAGCAACAAAAAGAATTAGAAATATTGAATCCTGGAAATAGCAACATAAAAAATAAGAAATATTTAATCGTGGAAGAAGCAACAAAAAAATTAGAAATATTGAATCCTAGAAGTAGGAACAAAAAGAATAAGAAATATTGAATCCTGGAAGAAGCAACAAAAAGAATAATAAATATTGAATCCTGGAAGTAGCAACAAAAAGAATAAGAAATATTGAAACCTGGAAGTAGCAAAAAAAAGAACTAGAAATATTGAATACTGTAAATAGCAACAAAAAGATCAAGAAATATTGAATCCTGGATGTACCATCAAAAAGAATAAGAAATATTGAATCCTTGAAGTAGCAACAAAAAGAATTATAAATATTGAATCTTGGAAGTAACAACAAAAAGAATTAGAAACATTGAATCCTGGAAGTAGCAACAAAAAGAATAAGAAATATTGAATCCTGGAAACAGCAACAAAAACAATAAGAAATTTTGAATCCTGGAAGTAGCAACAAAAAGAATAATAAATATTTAATCCTGGAAATTGCAACAAAAAGAATTAGAAATATTGAATCCTGGAAATTGCAACATAAAGAATAAGAAATATTTAATCGTGGAAGTAGCAACAAAAAGCATAATAAATATTGAAACCTGGAAGTAGCAACAAAAAGAATTAGAAATATTGAATCCTGGAATTAGCAACAAAAAGAATTAGAAATATTGAATCCTGGAAGTAGCAACAACAAGAATAATAAATATTAAATCCTGGAAACAGCAACTAAAAGAATAATAAATATTGAATCCTGGAAGTAGCAACAAAAAGGATAAGAAATATTGAATCCTGGAAACAGCAACAAAAACAATAAGAAATATTGAATCCTGGAAGTAGCAACAAAAAGAATAATAAATATTGAAAGATGGAAGTAGCAACAAAAAGACTAAGAAATATTGAATACTGGAAATAGTAACAAAAAGAATAAGAAATATTGAATCCTGGAAACAGCAACAAAAAGAATAATAAATATTGAATCCTGGAAGTTGCAAAAAAAAGAATAATAAATATTGAATCCTGGAAGTAGCAACAAAAAGAATTAGAAATATTGAATCCTGGAAATAGCAACAAAAAGAATAAGAAATATTGAATCCTGGAAGTAGCAACAAAAAGAATAAGAAATATTGAATCCTGGAAATAGCAACATAAAGAATAAGATAAATTGAATCCTGGAAACAGCAACAAAAAGATTAATAAATTTTGAATCCTGGAAGTAGCAACAAAAAGAATTATAAATATTGAATCTTGGAAGTAACAACAAAAAGAATTAGAAACATTGAATCCTGGAAGTAGCAACAAAAAGAATAAGAAATATTGAATCCTGGAAACAGCAACAAAAACAATAAGAAATATTGAATCCTGGAAGTAGCAACAAAAAGAATAAGAAATATTTAATCCTGGAAATAGCAACAAAAAGAATTAGAAATATTGAATCCTGTAAATAGCAACATAAAGAATAAGAAATATTTAATCGTGGAAGTAGCAACAAAAAGAATAATAAATATTGAAACCTGGAAGTAGCAACAAAAAGAATTAGAAATATTGAATCCTGGAAGTAGCAACAAAAAGAATAAGAAATATTGAATCCTGGAAACAGCAACAAAAACAATAAGAAATATTGAATCCTGGAAGTAGCAACAAAAAGAATAATAAATATTGAATCCTGGAAGTAGCAACAAAAAGACTAAGAAATATTGAATATTGGAAATAATAACAAAAAGATTAAGAAATATTGAATCCTGGAAACAGCAACAAAAAGAATAATAAATATTGAATCCTGGAAGTTGCAAAAAAAGAATAATAAATATTCAATCCTGGAAGTAGCACCAAAAAGTATTAGAAACATTGAATCCTGGAAATAGCAAGAAAAAGAATAATAAATATTCAATCCTGGAAGTAGCAACAAAAAGAATTAGAAATATTGAATCCTGGAAATAGCAACATAAAGAATAAGAAATATTTAATCGTGGAAGAAGCAACAAAAAAATAAGAAATATTGAATCCTAGAAGTAGGAACAAAAAGAATAAGAAATATTGAATCCTGGAAGAAGCAACAAAAAGAATAATAAATATTGAATCCTGGAAGTAGCAACAAAAAGAATAATAAATATTGAAACCTGGAAGTAGCAAAAAAAAGAATTAGAGATATTGAATACTGTAAATAGCAACAAAAAGATCAAGAAATATTGAATCCTGGATGTACCATCTAAAAGAATAAGAAATATTGAATCCTTGAAGTAGCAACAAAAAGAATAAGAAATATTGAATCCTGGAAGTAGCAACAAAAAGAATAAGAAATATTGAATCCTGGAAATAGCAACATAAAGAATAAGATAAATTGAATCCTGGAAACAGCAACAAAAAGATTAATAAATTTTGAATCCTGGAAGTAGCAACAAAAAGACTTATAAATATTGAATCCTGGAAGTAACAACAAAAAGAATTAGAAACATTGAATCCTGGAAGTAGCAACAAAAAGAATAAGAAATATTGAATCCTGGAAACACCAACAAAAACAATAAGAAATATTGAATCCTGGAAGTAGCAACAAGAAGAATAATAAATATTGAAACCTGGAAGTAGCAAAAAAAAAGAATTAGAAATATTGAATACTGTAAATAGCAACAAAAAGATCAAGAAATATTGAATCCTGGATGTAGCATAAAAAAAATAAGAAATATTGAATCCTTGAAATAGCAACAAAAAGAATAAGAAATATTGAATCCTGGAAATAGCAACATAAAGAATAAGATAAATTGAATCCTGGAAACAGCAACAAAAAGATTAATAAATTTTGAATCCTGGAAGTAGCAACAAAAAGAATTATAAATATTGAATCCTGGAAGTAGCAACAAAAAGAGTAAGAAATATTGAATCATGGAAACAGCAACAAAAAGAATTATAAATATTGAATCCTGGAAGTAGCAACAAAAAGAATAATAAATATTGAATCCTGGAAGTAGCAACAAAAAGAATTATAAATATTGAATCCTGGAAGTAGCAACAAAAAGAATTAGAAATATTGAATCCTGGAAGTAGCAACAAAAAGAATTAGAAATATTGAATCCTGGAAATAGCAACAAAAAGAATTAGAAATATTGAATCCTGGAAGTAGCAACAAAAAGAATAAGAAATATTGAATACTGGAAACAGCAACAAAAAGAATCAGGAATATTGAATCCTAGAAGTAGCAACAAAAAGAATAATAAATATTCAATCCTGGAGACAGCAACAAACAGAATAATAAATATTGAATCCTGGAAGTAGCAACAAAAAGAATAAGAAATATTGAATCCTGGAAACAGCAACAAAAAGAACAAGAAAAATTGAATCCTGGAAGTAGCAACAAAAAATTAAGAAATATTGAATCCTGGATGTAGCAACAATTAGAATAAGAAATATTGAATCCTGGAAATTGTAACAAAAAGAATAAGAAATATTGAATCCTGGAAACAGCAACAAAAAGAATAATAAATATTGAATCCTGGAAGTTGCAAAAAAAGAATAATAAATATTGAATCCTGGAAGTAGCAACAAAAAGAATTATAAATATTGAATCCTGGAAGTAGCAACAAAAAGAATTTGAAACATTAAATGCTGGAAGTAGAAACAAAAAGAATAAGAAATATTGAGTCTTCGAAACAGCAACAAAAAGTATAAGATATATTGAATCCTGGAAGTAGCAACAAAAGGAATAATAAATATTCAATCCTGGGAGTAGCAACAAAAAGAATTAGAAATATTGAATCCTGGAAATAGCAACATAAAGAATAAGAAATATTTAATCGTGGAAGAAGCAACAAAAAAATAAGAAATATTGAATCCTAGAAGTAGGAACAAAAAGAATAAGAAATATTGAATCCTGGAAGAAGCAACAAAAAGAATAATAAATATTGAATCCTGGA